>NC_081184.1:31719505-31819393 GCF_029867415.1 Vicia villosa
AGAATTTCCGTGTTGAGGAATCAAAGCTCCAATCTTGCCTCACAAAAGAGTCAATCCCAGTTGTCATAAATAACTACATTTCATTGAGCATTCATCATGCATAGAAAAATTTAACATCATGCATAAAAACAAATTCATGCTCATTTATATTTTTCCAAGTCTTGTTGTTATCAACATCTTACCTTGAGATCGAAGTCCAACTTGTAACACCCTTCTAACCCCGCGGCAATTTAAACAAATAATCAGAGTAAAAACATACACACAAGGGTGTCACAATTATTTAAAATAAATAAACCGATCATGGTCAAAGTCATGCTTCATTAGGAAACGGTTCACCAAAACGTAATCATGTTTATTACAGCGGAATACGAAACATCATCAACTACAACCAAACAGAAATATAATCCAGCACCAATAAAATGGAATAATCTCATAAAACTCTAAAACTCTCGTCCCCCAGTGTTACAAGACAAGAGCATGACTGACACGACCCAACATAAATGGATAAACTCTACGAGTCATCCTCACCAAGCATTAATGCCGCTACTCCTCAATCTGAAAATGACAACATGTAAGGGTGAGTCTCATTCTCAGTTAGTAAATATTATGCAATTCATAAATAACAAGCATCATAATATACCGTTCACCCAATTATACATATTCAGATTCACACAATAATAGATTACAATACATAACACAGAAGTCCATACAATCATGTTATGACGAAATGCAATGACACAACCGACACTATGCATGTGGTACCAATAAACCGTGGAATCAATCCACCTAACCGATCTACGCCTCATCGAGATACGGCCCACCGACACAATTTCCGCACAATGGGAAATATGTCCACCAATGATCCAAAACATCATCGGGATCCAACTTCAAATGCATATGAATGAATGAAACACACATAACATACTTAAAACATCACCGAATCACGATGAACAATTCACCTCAACACCACATCACCGAAATAGTATGTACATGTTTTCAACATCATTCAAACAGTCATGCATTCATCACAATCATAATAATAATCAACACCAATTCATCATCACATCAAACACATTGTCACACCTATCTCATATGCACACAATGTTCAATTCTCATCAAGTAATTAAATCGAGTTTTAAAGAAATAAATTCGGTCACCACCCACATTCATCATTCGTCATAGAAAACATTTAATTACTTGCACAACGCTCAAAACGGCACTAAGAAATGATACACGGATCAAAAGATACGTTATTTTAAAGTTTTAGAAATATTCACACACCGCAAGGTTCGCTCAGCGAAGCAAGACAGAAGCGAATCCTTCAGACCTCCGCTCAGCGGACCACTAGCGACGTCCAACAGAAGCGAACTACGTTGGGACCTCCGCTCAGCGGACCCCCCTCCGCTCAGCGGACCTGCGATTTCAGCAAACCCCAAGTCTGCGACAGACCCTGCGATTTCACACCCTTTTCACCCAAAAACGATTCCAGACATCACATACAGGCATACAATCATCATATATTCAATTATACACCACAAAACATCATTTAAACGCATTATTAACCAATTAGTTCACACAATTATCATCAATTCAATCCAATTATAACAACCTAACCTAACAACCCCAGTGTCTAATTGAATCAAACCATACATCAATCTACCTATTACCTAAGACCACATAAGAGATACTAAAAGGAAGAGTCCCCCCTTACCTCGATGAGTCTCTTGAATGTTCTCCTTCCGGTTCCACGTTCTCGCCTCTTTCTCTTCTCTTGCCCTTTTCACGTGTTCTTCCTTTTTTTTCCCCAAATGGTTCCTTTTTCTTATTTTATGAAAAATAAAATAAAATAAATTAACCACAACTTAGTAAAAGGCCTAACTAATTAGCACCCCTCTTTCACTAACATCACACCATAAGCCCAATAGCTTTACTCCATCATTTTCCAATTAAATCCAATTAAAATACTAAAATTCCACTTATTTAATTTAAATCCAAATCAAATTAATAAACTGAAATTATGGGGTGTTACAGAACCAGGTGCCAGATCCTTACAGGCGCTGTCTTGACCGCATGGCTGTTGAGGACATCCACTTCAACTACTGCGCTGATCACCGTGAGACGGTTCCGTTTGATGAGATCGTACTCTATTCTGGATGGTTAGCTACCAGTTCGACCATCATTGTTCGTTAACTTTCGGAGTGCGTCATGCGACAGTTCGACTACCAACAGACCATACCTCTCCTTCCTTCATACCTTTGCAGACTAGGAGCACCACTTGGTTCCCGGAGAGGCTCATGTGACCACATCAGAGAGGGACTGGAGGTGTATTGACGTGTACATCACCTGGTACTATAAAGTGTCGCACCCATACATGCTTCCCACCGCACCTAGATCACCTCCTAGACCAACCCACAAGGAGATTCTACGGGCTCATCAGGCTCAGATGGACCACACTCAGGATGTTCTTTCTCGGTATCGTGAGATTGGTGACATGGCGCGAACACGCATTGGCGATGGATTGTTTTACTCTTGATGTTGTTTGATCGTGCTTTACTCTCGGTTGGTGTCTCAATCATGTTTTACTCTTGATGGCCTTTGATGTTATCCAATCATGGTTTACTCTTAATTTCTTTTGATACTATTCAATCATGTTTGAGTCTTGATTGCCTATGATGTTATCCAATCATGGTTTACTCTTGATTGCTTTTGATACTATTCAATCATGTTTTAGTCTTGATTGCCTATGATGTTATCCAATCATGGTTTACTCTTGATTGCTTTTGATACTATTCAATCATGTTTTAGTCTTGATTGCCTATGATGTTATCCAATCATGGTTTACTCTTGATTACTTTTGATACTATTCAATCATGTTTTAGTCTTGATTGCCTGTGATAATGTTCAATCATGTTTTACTTTTGAATGCCTCTGTCAATTTATATTCCTTTCCAAATTCATTCATGTTTTACTCTTGAATTATTTCTGATGTCGGTTCCAGAGATTTTTCTTTCTGAACGTCTCTGTTGATTTCCTGTCCAGAGTTCCTTTCACGTTTTACTCTTGAAAGCTTCTGTTGACTGTTTCTTTTTTTTGTGAAGTCCGATTCTATTCCTGGATGACGTATACCTTTTCCCCAACGGAGTCTATTTACTTCTCCCCTATGGTGTCCTGTTTCCATCTCGTGGAAATCATATGCATTCATAATCATAAGCATTACATTGCATCTCAGGTTCAAAAATTGTGTTTTTATATATATTTAAGTCTCTTCAATCACGTCGAAACGAAGATTTCCAATCTTCACATCTCCGGATAAAAGAAACTTAAATAGGGGCATCTGTTGCACCCCAATTTTTGACCTTTGAGATCCTATCATTTTCTAAGTGTTATGATCATTATTGTTATACCCCAAAATTTGCCCGCGTCTTTTTTTTCAAAGAGAAGTCAACAGACTTCTGTCTAAAAATTTGGAGTTTTATACAATCTTGGATTTTTATTTCATAAATATCCTGATTTTATGAATACTCAATTTTTAGAATTTTTTATACAGTATTTTGGTTCGATGTTAAATTTATTCTTACATAAACGCCAAATACTGTTTATCACTTCATACACTGTTTATTTGACATTTATTTTCATATAAATAATGCTGACGCAGTTGGTACAGAATTAAAATTTGCAGGCGCGGAGTCCGGGTTTCAGATTATACTGCCAGTTACCAGTCAAACCCGCTATCAGCGCAATTCTCCGTGTTTGTACCATCAGTCCAATCAATCTTTCGCACTTCAAATTTCCAAGATTTTTGTTCTAGAAGTCTTCTGATAATCACGTGATCAACAGAGACTCAACACTGCACAAAAATCAGGTACGCCTAACTGTCTCCTACACAAACAGTCCCTAACTAGGGTTTTTGTTTTTCTTTTCTTTCAGGAGAACGAGTTTTTGAGACCTCAAATGGATTTCATGGATCTCCATATGTCTCAAAGTACCACCAGACAAATTTTCAAACTTCGATTCGCTCGGACGCACAGTCAACAACTCAAACAGTCAACAAACGACCAGTTTGACCAAAAAGTCAACAGACAGTCAAAAATGCAATTTTTTGTCAACATCCATATTTTGTCAAAAGATTCATCATGTGATCAATGGTTGATCATAATTCATCAAGAAAAGTTCAGAAATGGACAAAACTCCAAGTTTCAAAATTAGAGTTTTTTACCTAAAAGTCAACTGAACTTTGACCGACCATAACTCTCTCATAATTTATCAGAAAAATTCCAACCAAAGCTCATTCTCAAGGAAATTAAATTCTCTACAACTTTGATGTTGGGCCCGAGGTCAAGAAATGCTTCCCCATAAGAGATATAAGCCAAAACATTACAGGTCATTTTGAAAGTCAACAAAAAGCTGTTTATTGTCAAAGCCCATATCATTAAGATAACTTCTCCAAATGCAAAAAAGCTTCCAAAGTGGCTTGTAGAGGACATCTTAGGCTTTCCAAAAAGTACAAGAACACGTTCATAGGATCAAAATTGAGGGAGATATGCCTTGATGAAGTTCACCTTTTTTGGAAAAATGCATGAAACAAGTAATGACCAAAATTTGATTCTTTATCAAAAAGGCCAATTATTTTGTGATTCAATCTTGATTCTCATATGATTAAAGGCATTCACAAAATATTCATAATTCATGATATTTTTATTTCATTTTTAATTGAATTTTATTCATTTAAAGTTTAATTAAAGTGAGATAATTCAAGGATAATGCAAGGAAGCTTCATGTGATGCAAGCAATGACCATTCAAGATTCTTAAAGACAATATTGCAAGATTGAAGAGAATAATACTTGAGTGATTAAACCATGGTTAAGTTTTTGACCTAGCATAAAAGAATATTCCATTCTTTTTCCACAAAATTAATCATGACAATTCCAACTTGCTTGGCCTCCAAGATCAAACTCTTTGCCTATAAATAGAGCTTCATTTTCTTCATTCAAAAAGAGGAGGAACAAGGAGAGCATAACAACAACAACAACAACAAAGCCATAGCTTAAGAGTTTTATATTTTTCAAAAGTTTCAATAAACTTGTAAAAATCAAGGCTCATTCAAATAGCCACCTTCAATCAATTTCAATCACTCTATTCCACTCTTGGGACATCATAGAGTAAGTACAATGTAGTTTTTAATATGTAGTAGTGTTAGGAGTTCATGAATTAAAAACTCCATATTTATGCATATTTTCAATTTCTCAAAAAAAAAAAGTTTTAATTTTAGTTTTAAGTTGATAAAATGTTTATTTAATTTTTAACATAAAAATATTTTATTTCTTTTCATAATTAATTTATTTTGCTTAATTAATTTGTAATTATGTAAATATTGCTTTTTAATTATTTTCAACCAATCAAAAAACTCCAAAAATATTTTCCTTTTAGATTTAGGTTTATATTTTTATAATCTAATATTTGACATAAAAATCTTTTACTTTTATTCATAGTTAATTTATTTTTCTTAATTAACTAGTAATTATGTATATATTTGCTTTTTTTAATTATTTCTAACCTATCAAAAAATTCAAAAAAATATTTTATTTTGTTAAATTAGGTTTATATATTATATACTAATTTTATACATAACTAGATTTATTTTTCTTGTTAAGTTTAATTATTTGTATAATTATTTGTTTAATTAGCTTGTTAATTAACTTAAAATCAATTCCAAAAAAATCATAAAAAAAATGAATTAGGTTTAATTTGTTTTAGATTTAAGATTTTGTCATTTTATTTTCTCTTAACCTAATTATACTTTTAAAATATCTCTCTTATTATTGTGTAAATTTTTCACAATTTCAGGTTTATTTTTGTATATTATTTGATATTATTTCTTATCTTTTTCTTTGTCCCGAATTGGAATAAAAGATCAAATATGGCAGAGATTGTATGCAGTTGATTTAAGACTTTTAGAAATTTATCGTGTAGTCGCTATGATTCTATCAAGCTTCTGATAAATTTTCATTAACTTTAAATCCGAGATCATCATTCACTCACCATCGATCTTCACTAACATCGTGGATATACTTGACTAGCTTCAAGATGATTCGCGTGCTAACATACTAACAATTGACTTTAATTTCCGCATTTTATTATATTCTTCTTTATATTTCTTGTTTTATGCTTTATTTTATCATTCGTATTATTTATGTTTATGTTATTTTCTCTTTGTCCATTTGGACGTATTATTTATGTTTATGTTATTTTCTCTTTGTCCATTTGGACGTATTATTTATGTTTCTGTTATTTTCTGTTTGTCCATTTGGATGTATTATTTATGTTTCTGTTATTTTCTCTTTGTCCATTTGGACGTATTATTTATGTTTCTGTTATTTTCTTTTTGTCCATTTGGACGTATTATTTATGTTTATGTTATTTTCTCTTTGTCCATTTGGACGTATTATTTATGTTTCTGTTATTTTCTTTTTGTCCATTTGGACGTATTATTTATGTTTCTGTTATTTTCTCTTTGTCCATTTGGACGTATTATTTATGTTTATGTCATTTTCTCTTTGTCCATTTGGACATATTATTTATGTTTCCGCTATTTTCTCTTTGTCCATTTGGACATCTTATTTATGCTTCCGCTTTTTTTTCTTTGTCCATTTGGACGAATTGTTTATGTTTCTGTCATCTTCCTTTTGTCCACTTGGACCATATTTTTACCTTTGAGCTAAAACATTAATAATCAAGATAAAACTTAAAAAAAAAACACTTTGCACACTTGCACCTCTATGGTTTTCCCTCTTATTACTTTTTTTTTAATCATACCATCATTTAAGAAAAGTATTAAATGCATAGGAAAGATCTTATAAATTGAGAGTAGGTAACTCCTAATTGCTTGCTCAAACACCTTTCATTTACAAACAACGTGTTTTCAAAACTTCTCATCTATTTCCAAAAACTTTCATCTGGTATTTTGATCAGTCACAGTTTTGCTATAATTCATCAGTCATCTCGGCTAATTTTTGTGATGTTTGGTTACTAAATTAAGCCAGTTACAATAAAGATATCGTTGTTTTATAATTGTTTGGCCAATTGGTTTGATTCCGAGACTACTGATATTTGTAGGGAGATTTTGTGTGTTTTTGCAGGAAAAATGGCGAAGAAGGGAATCGAGCATTGTTCAGACGCAACTCCGGACATGAGTGAAAGTTAAGGAAAAAGACATTCTGCCCAAACGCATGTCCAAACGCGTCTTCAAGCCTCCAGGAAGCCAGAAAACCATGCTGCTGCCCATACGCGTCCACAAACGCGTCTCACTCCAGAAGGGGGTCAAAAAGCTAAGGTTCTGCTCACACGCGTCCCTGGACGCGTCTCTGCCTCCCACACGCGTTCCCAGACGCGTCTCAAAAGGCCAAGAAGTGTGATCTCTGGCCACATGCGTCCCAGGACGCGTTCCAACTGAAGAAAAAGCAAAGGAGAAGTCCCCTCTGGCCACACGCGTCCCTGGACGCGTCTCTCTGGTCCATACGCGTTTCCACACGCGTCTCTGCGTGATATTTTGGGCTTAAGTTGCAAAAAGCCCAGAAAGAGAAATATAAAAGGGAGGAAACGCGTTTGGGAGCGGGTTGGACGAATTTTTAGAGAGAAAATAGAATTGAGAGTACTGGAGATCGCAGGATTGGCGGAAGTTTCATGATTGAAGACTACAATACGTCTGAAGATTGATTCATCCAAAAAAATTGCTGTAATGAATACTGTTTTTATTTTAATTATATTTTCTGTTATGAGTAGCTAAACCCCCCATTGCTAGGGGGGTGATTCTGATTTCAATTGTGATAAACATGTTTAATTGATGCAATAATAATATTAGTTTCATTCAGTTGATTTGTTCTTTGTCTGATCGTAATGCTCTTCCCGTCAGAAAAACGGATGGTGATTTTGATAAGTAAATTTAACTGGACAGTAATTCTCTTGTTGACATGATGCAGAACATATTATAACGTATATCACCTAGGACTAGGGATATCTTATTATAACCGGAATTCTTGTTATTTGAATACTTGTTCCTACCGCAATTACCTATGGACATAGTGATTAGGTAGAGATGTCAAGAAAATCTTATTACTAAGGACTTAGAATAAGACACTTAAAGAACCGGTAATTAACTGATGAACCTAAGTTGTTGCATTAAGAAGACAAGTTTGTTATAAGTGAAATCATTCACTGACTCCCCCTAGCAATCTGCTCATATCTGATAATTCGTGATTTATTCTTTTTATCGTTAGTTTTATATAATTTAGTCATTATTTTACAACATCAAACCAAACCCCCAGGTTCTTTTAGTTTGATTGAATCATTATAGAACTTATATTGCCACAGCAATCCTTGAGATCGATACTTGGATAATTTCCACTTTATAAACTACATCGGTAGAAAATAGTACACTTGCTATTTTTCCGATCAAGTTTTTGGCGCCGTTGCCGGGGATTGCCAAAATATAAGTTAAAATAATCATTCAATTAAATTTTTTTTCTTGTTTTTTTTTTGCTCAGCAACTAAAATTATATTTTGTTTGCTGTGTGCTCATCACTAATAATTGTCTAATCTTTTATGCGAGGTAAGGCCTCAGCAGATTTTCTCTTTGACGCAGAGCCAGAACGATCGTTGCAAGCTAGACTTCGGAAAGCGAAACAAGATAGACTGGAAGCTATAAAAGAGAACCAAACATCTTCAGAATCTGAAAGAGACGAGATTTTTTCTATTCATTCAGAGCATTCGGATTCGGAAGCTGAAACAATGGCAGCTCCCGTAGAAAGATTATTAGGTGATTATGGTGGAGCTAATGCACCAACCGGCCGGATGACGATTGTGAATCAACCGGTCGATGTCGCTCACTTTCAGTTGCACCCAGCAACAATACGACAACTTGAAAAGAAACCTTTCTCTGGAAGAATCAATGAAGATGCAAACAAACACTTGCAGAGGTTTCTTACTATGACAACGTCGTTAAAAATAGAGGGGCATTCTGAAGAGGCGAAGAAACTGGTAATGTTTCCATTTACTTTGTCAGATGATGCTGAAGAGTGGTTTTACTCTTTGCCTGCTGGAAGTATCACAACTTGGCAACAAATGGAGACAACGTTTCTGAATGAGTATTTTCCTGCTTCTGTGTATATCCGCAAGAGATATGATATCGTTAATTTTAAACAGAAGGAAGGAGAATCACTTGGAGATGCATATAAAAGGTTCAAGAGGTTGTTAGTTGCATGCCCAACTCATAACATGGATGTAACCGAACAAATGCAGAACTTTGTGAATGGTCTGAAGTTGAAAACTAAGCAACTAATTGACACAGCTACCGGTGGTTCAACAAATTTTAAAATAGCCACGGAGATAAAGAAGATCATAGATGCTATTGCGGCAAACGAACATTTAGAGCTGTATGACCGCAGTGTTAATCAACCCGAGGGGTTAGTTGATTTGAAGCTGTCAAATCAAGTTGTGAAAATGGAAGATCAGATCGCCGCTGAAGTTGAACGCAGATTGAAACAAATGGCACTTGAAAAGCAAACTGTTGCACAGGTTCAACCAGCTCAGCCAAGTCAAGCGGTAAATTGTGAAATATGTGGAGGACCTCACTTTGCCATGCATTGTGTGGTGACAGCACAACAGGTTGAGGAAATTAATTTTTTGAAGCAGAACAATCCCTATTCCAACACTTATAATCCCGGATGGAAAAATCATCCAAATTTTGCATGGAAAGATCAACAAGGAAATGTTCCTAAACAAGGGGTTACTCATTATCAAGGTTTATCACAACAACAACAATATCGGCCACCACCACAACAACCATATCAACAACCTCAGCAACAATTTCAGCAACAAGGACAAAGAAAAGCAGATTGGGAAATTGCCATTGAAAAAATGGCCGCTCAGAGCTGTCAATTCCAAGAAGAAACAAGAAGTAATTTTCGGAACACAGGGGCATCTATTAAGAATCTTGAAATTCAAATGAGTCAGATAGCACAACAACTAGCAAGTCCCCAACAACCTGGTGCTCTGCCTAGTGCAACAATTCCAAATCCCAAAGACCACAATAATGTGAGTGCCATAATCACTAGAAGTGGTAAAGCAAAAGAAGCTATGAAGGAAAATGCCGAAGGAGAAGAGCCATTATTGGAAGTTGATCTAGAAATAAAGGAGAATGAGGTGGAAGCTGAAGAGTTGGTTGTGTCGGAACCTGTGACAAAAGAGAAGGAGGTTGAACCAAAACCAACCATCAAACTTCCTTTCCCTACAAGAAATAAGAAGAAAGGGCAGCATGAGAAAAATTTTGAAAAATTCTTGGAGATGTTCAAAAAGATTGAGTTAAATATTCCTGTCCTGGAGGCGTTGGAGCAAATGCCTACATATGCCAAATTCATGAAGGACATCATCTCAAAGAAAAGAACCACCGATCGTGACCCTATTATTCTAACTGAAACTTGTAGTGCTATTTTGCAGGGTATGAAGATCCCGGTGAAAAAGAAGGACCGAGGTTCCGTGACTATCCCTTGCACAATTGGGGATCGGTCTTTCAAGAAAGCTCTTATCGATTTAGGAGCAAGTGTGAGTCTCATGCCGTTATCTATTTACAAAAGACTAGGAATCGGCAAAGTGCAAGATACAAGGATGACACTCCAATTTGCGGATCACTCAGTAAAGAGACCTTACGGGATAGTAGAAGATGTGCTTGTAAAGATTGATAAGTTTGTGTTCCCGGTGGATTTTGTCATCTTAGAGATGCCGGAGGATGAAGAAATTCCGATAATTTTGGGAAGACCATTCTTAGAGACTGGAAGATGTTTGATAGATATAGAAGAAGGCACAATGACTTTGAAGGTATATGATGAGGAGTTAAAAATTGATGTTCGAAACACTATGAAGTATAAGGATGATGTTGCAACCAGTCAACATATTGAGGTAATTGATCAAATTGTTATTGATGCACATGCTTTAAAGTCACAACAATTACCTTTAGAGAGGGTGTTGAGTCTATCAATTTTCGATGAAACGGAAGTGGTTGACGAAAAAGAAATGGAAGTAATAGCAATGATGGGAGCGACACCAACTTGTAAAGGCTCCCGACAAAACCGATGGGAGGATTTAAGGCAACCTTTAATGGAGGAAAAGAGAGGTGAATCAAAGAAGGGGGCTGAATTGAAACAACTTCCGGAAAACCTCAAATACGTCTTTTTAGACACCGAAAGTAAATGCCCGGCTATAATAAGTTCCCACCTTGAAGTTCTTCAAGAAAACAGGCTTGTCGAAGTTCTGAAGAAACATAAAAGTGCCATGGGATGGTCTATTGAAGATTTGAAAGGAATTAGTCCTACAGTTTGTATGCACAAAATTCTCATGGAAGATGATCAAAAACCGGTAGTCCAACCCCAAAGGCGGCTAAATCCCGCGATGAAAGAAGTTGTCAGAAAAGAAGTTGTGAAACTTTTAGATGCGGGGATGATTTACCCTATATCTGATAGTTCTTGGGTGAGCCCTGTTCATGTAGTACCAAAAAAAGGAGGAACTACAGTGATTAAGAATGAAAAAAATGAATTAATCCCAACAAGGACGGTGACTGGATGGAGAGTCTGTATAGGTTGAATCTGGCTACGAGGAAGGATCACTTCCCGTTGCCCTTCATTGATCAGATGCTGGAAAGGTTGGCAGGTCACGACTATTATTGTTTCCTCGATGGCTATTCGGGGTATAATCAGATAGCAGTGGCACCAGAAGATCAAGAGAAAACCGCATTTACGTGCCCGTTTGGTGTTTTTGCTTACAGAAGGATGCCATTCGGGTTATGTAATGCCCCCGCTACTTTTCAAAGATGCATGCAAGCCATCTTTGATGATATGCTGGAAAAGCACATGGAGGTGTTCATGGATGACTTCTCAGTTTTTGGTAAGTCTTTTGATAATTGTTTAACTAACCTTGCTCATGTGTTAGAAAGATGCCAACAGACAAATTTAATCCTAAACTGGGAGAAGTGTCACTTTATGGTGCGAGAAGGTATAGTGTTGGGTCACAAAATTTCCCACAGAGGAATAGAAGTCGACCAAGCAAAGATCGAGGTAATAGCAAAGCTACCCCCGCCAATGAATGAAAAAGGTATTCGAAGTTTCTTAGGGCATGCGGGATTCTACCGCAGGTTCATAAGAGATTTCTCTAAGATTGCCAAACCTTTAACTACTCTTTTGGTTAAGGATAAAGTTTTTACTTTTGATAATGATTGTACTGTAGCTTTTGAAACTATAAAGAACAAATTAGTGTCAGCACCAATTGTTGTGGCACCGGATTGGTCTCTACCTTTTGAGATCATGTGTGATGCTAGTGATATCGCAGTAGGGGCGGTCTTAGGACAGCGTAGAGAAAAATTGCTACATGTTATTTATTATGCTAGTCATGTCTTGAACCCTGCACAGATGAACTACGCAACAACTGAAAAGGAATTGCTAGCGGTTGTTTATGCCTTTGATAAATTCAGGCAATATCTGTTAGGTTCTAGAGTAATTGTTTACACTGACCATGCTGCTTTGAAGTATCTTTTTGCTAAACAGGACTCAAAACCAAGACTGCTGAGATGGATTTTACTCCTTCAGGAATTTGACGTGGAAATTCGTGATAAGAAAGGGTGTGAAAACACGGTGGCGGATCACCTTTCTCGGATGTCACCCATTGAGGAGACCGAAGACAAACGCCCAATAAAGGATGAATTCGCAGATGAACACATCCTCGCTGGTATTGGTGTACCTTGGTTTGCCGACTATGCTAACTATCTGGTAGGTGGGGTAATCCCAGATGACTTTGATTTTAACCGAAGAAAAAAGTTTTTGCATGATTGCAGGTTTTACTTATGGGATGACCCCTTCTTGTACAAGAAAGGAATTGATGGGCTGATTAGAAGATGTGTCCCAGAGGAGGAACAAAGGGATGTACTCAAAGCATGCCATGACTCAGAGTACGGGGGGCATTTTAGTGGAGACAGAACTGCTGCAAAAGTTCTGCAATCGGGTTTATATTGGCCTACCCTATTCAAGGATGCTCATCATGTCGTTCGAGAGTGTGATAGATGTCAAAGAACAGGTAACATCTCCAAGAGAAACCAAATGCCTCAGAATGCGATGCTGGAGGTAGAGCTGTTTGATCTGTGGGGAATTGACTTTATGGGACCTTTTCCACCATCTTGTGGAAAAAATTACATCCTTGTGGCAGTAGACTATGTATCAAAATGGGTTGAAGCTGTAGCATTACCCACCAATGATGCTAAAGTTGTGGTGAACTTCCTTAAGCATAACATTTTTTCTAGGTTTGGAGTGCCCAGAGCACTAATCAGTGATGAAGGTACTCACTTCTTAAATAAACTGATGGAAAACTTGTTGAGGAAGTATAAGGTCAAACACAAAGTTGCTACCCCATATCATCCTCAAACGAGTGGACAAGTCGAAGTCTCTAACAGACAAATAAAACAAATCCTTGAAAAGACGGTTAGTGCTTCTCGAAAAGACTGGTCTATGAAGTTAGATGATGCACTATGGGCCTACAGAACAGCGTACAAGACGCCAATAGGTATGTCGCCTTATCAACTGGTTTATGGTAAAGCCTGTCACTTACCGCTCGAACTTGAGCACAAAGCTTTTTGGGCTACTAAGTTCTTAAATTGTGAACTGTTAAAAGCTGGTGAATCTCGAATTCTTCAACTCCGGGAGTTGGAAGAGTTTAGGAATCGCGCTTATGAGAATGCTAAAATGTATAAAGAACAAACAAAGAAATGGCATGACCAAAAGATTCAGAAAAAAGAGTTTTGGGAAGGACAACTGGTATTACTCTTTAATTCCAGGTTGAAGCTATTTCCTGGAAAGTTAAAATCACGATGGTCAGGACCATTCTTGGTTCACAAAGTGTTTCCCCACGGAGCGGTAGAACTGAAAAATCAGGTCAACGGAGACACCTTTAAGGTGAATGGACAGAGACTAAAACCGTACTATCAGGGACAAGGGAGTGGTCTAATCGATAATGTTCGTCTCTCCGGGTAAGATGAACGACCGTCGAGCCAGGTGACGTTAAACGAAGCGCTTTTTGGGAGGCAACCCAAGGGAAGTATTTTTATTGCGGGATTTCAAATTTTAAATGTTCTTAATTTTTATTTTTATGTATTATTTTCTTGTCAGATTTTGGTGTGTTTTTGATTTTGTGTAAGTCAGGGAAATAAGAGCACAGAAGATGTTTAACAGCACATTCTTGCATACATACAACTGCAGTTGCAAGGACCCTGTCCAGACGCGTCCTGAAACGCGTACTTGCCTCTAATCCTCCACATGCCTGCCCAAACGCGTGTACGGACGCGTCCGGTAGCCCAGCATCTCACATGTCTGCCCAAACGCGTGTAGGGACGCATGCCAAAGCAGGAACTTCGACCATCCTTCCAAACGCGTACAGAGACGCGTCCCCCTAACCATACGCGTCTGCAGACGCGTTCCCCCTCTCCAAACGCGTCCCAAAACGCGTCCCCAACGGTAAAAATCCCCACACGCGTGTCCGGATGCGTTTCCAGGTTTGCAAGAGAGTACAAATACACCATTCATATCTCCAAACGCGTTTCATCTTGCCTCTGTCTGTATTGTGGTTCTCCTACTTTCCCAAACGCGTTTTGTGTGTCAATTTCAATTTCTTGGAAAGTTGTTTGTTGCTTTTGTGCAGATCTTTGTATCACTACCTCTCCACCACTCTCATCTTATGGCTAAGAGATCCAACAAGGGAAAGGAGGTCATGTCATCTTCTTCCTCTTTTGAATTTGATAAGGAAAGGTTCTCCTCTTATGCTCATGAACAAAGGTATGAGAGTTTGGCTGAGAGGAATTTTATCGCTGAAAGAAAATTTGACTTGAAGAAAGGAGAGTATTCTGATATTGTGGCCACCATCAACAAATACAAGATAAAGCATTTCAACAGCATCATTCAGCCTGTTTTTGCAGAGTTAGTAAAGGAGTTTTATACAAATGCATACAGGGTCTCTCCTGAGGAACCTCAATTCACTAGTTTTGTTAGAGGGAAGCAAGTTTCTTTCGGTTGGAAATCTATTGATAAAGTGCTGAAACTCAAGTTCAAAGATCCCGTCTGTAAGTATGCTGAAAACAAAAGGGCGATGCGTAGGAGTTGGCCATATGATGACATGTTAAATACACTGGCAATTCAAGGACAGGGATGGTATGGTTTTGTTCCCAGTAATGACCCAGAGAATGTTCCCAAGAAAATTTTCGCTCGTTGTTTATCACCTGTCCCGAAGGCGTGGGTCTCCTTCTATCACCATAACTTTGACACCAACATTAGTGGCTCAGAGTTAACTACAGGGAGAGCTTTAGCCGTCTACTACATGCTGAAAAACGAACCAGTGAATCTGGGAAGGATTATTGCAGATGACATGGAAGCTATTGCTCAATCTAAGACAAAGAAAGCATTGGGCCACGCTTCTGTGATTCTACAGTTATGTCTGAAGGCAGGTGTTGACGTTTCTATAGGTGGAATTCAGGTGATGCCTTCTAAAGCAATTGATACCACATGGATCGCTCAGATGACAGTGATTGCCAATGAGGAGGTCAACCGACAGGGGACCCGAAACCAATCTGAAGATCTGGGCCAAGAGGACCACCCCATGCCTGACACATCTTCTGGAGTGACCCCCACCTTCCGTCATCATACATTTGTGGATGAGGACTCGTATGCTCATCGGGTAGAGATGCGCCAATTTTGTTTCATGCAGGATATGTGCGCCACATTCAATATGTCTGGAAGATATCTCACCCACGAGACTGATACATGGGCTGCTGCACAGCGTTACAGAAATCGTGCAGCTGCGGATCCTCCGGCTCCTTTTTATGGTCGTTATCAGGTACCCGGTTTTTCACATGATATGCAGATATGCACACCCATAGCGCCTCAAGCCGCTCCGCGACCTCCACCATCAACTGATCCCATGGACCACTTCCAGCCTACTGCGGATGACATGGAGATACTTCGTCAGGCAGATATTGATAGCATTCACAAGGATCTTGGCCTTGCTGATTAGTAGTTGTTTTGTTTTTGTTTTTATTTATTTCTCCTTTTCCTGATGCAATTTGTGTGTTTTCTTCTGTTTTGTAGTCTTTATTTCCTCAGTAAGCCTTAGTATGTAAGTCTTGTATGAAATTAATGAAAACAAGTTTGTCTTTTATTTTCTGAAATAGTTGTGATGTATTGATAATAATGGCAAAAACTGGTTGACTGGACACACCTTTTATTGTTATAAAAAATATATATATATATATATATATATATATATATATATATATATATACTAATTCACACGTGTACTTCCAATCTTTGATAACTTTTGTTGTTCTGTTGTGGTAGATTACACGCTGTGGAAAAAGCTGCAAGTTCACCACGTCTGATGAGGACACTGCATCTAGCAAAAATACAGTGTAGACGTCGCTTATCCCTTCCCGTCCTGTGAGAATCAGAAAAAGCCAAACACCATTTATCTTTTGAGGGAAGTCTGGTATGTTACTTTATTCAGAACTTGCACTTATTCTTCGTGATTCATACTAGACTTGACACACACACCGAGGCAATTTTTTTTTTCCATCCCCGTTTATCATCTATCCCTTGTTTAACCCATTAAGTTTTGTTTTGTTTCCTTTCTTCTTTCTTTGTTTTCCATGTTGTATTCACCATCATTTAACCATTAGCCCAAACACTTTCCTACCATATTCAGAGTAATGTGGGTCGTTCTTGAATCTGTGGTTCTTTCTAAGTTTGGGGTTGCGTTTGGAATAGCAACCTTTAAGTTTGGGGTACTGCTCACAGATAACTGAGTACAAGGAACTTATTCTTCTTCTTTGTTTTTTTTTAAAAAAAAAAATAAATAATAATATAAAAAAAAAAAAAATAAAAGAGGAAGAAAAGAGGAACACGCACTAAAGGAAATACTCAGTGAGTTCATTCAAAAAAAAAAAGAGAGAAATCTGGTGGTACCTCGGATCTGATTGAAAAAGAATATAGAATTTGTTGTGAGAAGATATACAGTGAAAGAACGGGTAACATTGACTCTGAACCATAAAACCGGTAACCGTCACTTTTCTTATCCCACCTTAACCATAGCCCCGTTACAACCCTGAAGACCTCAAAAAGTGTGTGTGTCAGTATAGCAGAATCTGGTGAGAATATTTTCAAGCTTATGGTATAAAGTGCATATCTAGATTGTTGAGCGATCGAACATTTGCAACCAATCGAGAGATGTTGTGAGAGTGTGCTATGGGATAGCGACTGATGCATTGTGTTTATGTGAAACGTTGGTGAACAAGTTGGATGTGGTGAAAATGCATAGCTAACACTCCAGCAGGTAACTATCAGTGTAGAACACTAAAGAAGGAAAGAATGAGGTAAATGTGTGATTCTTTTGAACAAGTTGCTTGAGGACAAGCAACGAGCTAAGTTTGGGGTTGTGATCAGTCACAGTTTTGCTATAATTCATCAGTCATCTCGGCTAATTTTTGTGATGTTTGGTTACTAAATTAAGCCAGTTACAATAAAGATATCGTTGTTTTATAATTGTTTGGCCAATTGGTTTGATTCCGAGACTACTGATATTTGTAGGGAGATTTTGTGTGTTTTTGCAGGAAAAATGGCGAAGAAGGGAATCGAGCATTGTTCAGACGCAACTCCGGACATGAGTGAAAGTTAAGGAAAAAGACATTCTGCCCAAACGCATGTCCAAACGCGTCTTCAAGCCTCCAGGAAGCCAGAAAACCATGCTGCTGCCCATACGCGTCCACAAACGCGTCTCACTCCAGAAGGGGGTCAAAAAGCTAAGGTTCTGCTCACACGCGTCCCTGGACGCGTCTCTGCCTCCCACACGCGTTCCCAGACGCGTCTCAAAAGGCCAAGAAGTGTGATCTCTGGCCACGTGCGTCCCAGGACACGTTCCAACTGAAGAAAAAGCAAAGGAGAAGTCCCCTCTGGCCACACGCGTCCCTGGACGCGTCTCTCTGGTCCATACGCGTTTCCACACGCGTCTCTGCGTGATATTTTGGGCTTAAGTTGCAAAAAGCCCAGAAAGAGAAATATAAAAGGGAGGAAACGCGTTTGGGAGCGGGTTGGACGAATTTTTAGAGAGAAAATAGAATTGAGAGTACTGGAGATCGCAGGATTGGCGGAAGTTTCATGATTGAAGACTACAATACGTCTGAAGATTGATTCATCCAAAAAAATTGCTGTAATGAATACTGTTTTTATTTTAATTATATTTTCTGTTATGAGTAGCTAAACCCCCCATTGCTAGGGGGGTGATTCTGATTTCAATTGTGATAAACATGTTTAATTGATGCAATAATAATATTAGTTTCATTCAGTTGATTTGTTCTTTGTCTGATCGTAATGCTCTTCCCGTCAGAAAAACGGATGGTGATTTTGATAAGTAAATTTAACTGGACAGTAATTCTCTTGTTGACATGATGCAGAACATATTATAACGTATATCACCTAGGACTAGGGATATCTTATTATAACCGGAATTCTTGTTATTTGAATACTTGTTCCTACCGCAATTACCTATGGACATAGTGATTAGGTAGAGATGTCAAGAAAATCTTATTACTAAGGACTTAGAATAAGACACTTAAAGAACCGGTAATTAACTGATGAACCTAAGTTGTTGCATTAAGAAGACAAGTTTGTTATAAGTGAAATCATTCACTGACTCCCCCTAGCAATCTGCTCATATCTGATAATTCGTGATTTATTCTTTTTATCGTTAGTTTTATATAATTTAGTCATTATTTTACAACATCAAACCAAACCCCCAGGTTCTTTTAGTTTGATTGAATCATTATAGAACTTATATTGCCACAGCAATCCTTGAGATCGATACTTGGATAATTTCCACTTTATAAACTACATCGGTAGAAAATAGTACACTTGCTATTTTTCCGATCATATTTGAAGGGCATTATTCCCGGTGAAACTCTTTAGAGACCTATGTGACCTATTGTCCATCTTCACTTCTTCTATTTTCAAATTAATAAAGCATTTAAACAAAAGTGAGTTAAGCAATTAAGAGCCCATGGATAACCATGGATACAAAGGGTGCTTAAAACCTTCCCTTTGTATAACCAACCCCCCGAACCCAAAATCTGTCAAAAGGCCTTTCCTATTCTTTTATGCCTTTCCTATTTGGATAAAATAAAAGTCGGTGGCGACTCTTGCAACAAAAAAATATCAAAAACAAAAAAGAGCAAGGAGTCAGTTCGCGAAAAACCGAGTTACACACTTAACCGTGTTTAGAAAAGATTCAGGAAGAGAAAAACGCTTAAGTCAAGATGGCTGGTGAAGATCCAACAAATACATCTACATCTGGCTCTGCTGAGCAACATAATGGAAATGGTAACAATGGATATACTAGACCACCAATATTTGATGGTGAAAACTTTGAATATTGGAAAGATAAACTTGAAAGTTACTTTCTTGGTCTAGATGGTGACTTATGGGATCTTCTGATGGATGGTTACAAACATCCAGTGAAAGCTAGTGGTGTAAAGCTTACAAGACAAGAGATGAATGATGATCAAAAGAAGCAATTCAAAAATCATCACAAGTGTAGGACTGTTTTGCTGAATGCTATCTCTCATGCTGAATATGAGAAGATGTCTAACATGGAAACTGCCTATGACATATATGAATCATTGAAAATGACTCATGAGGGAAATGCCCAAGTCAAGTAGACTAAAGCTCTTGCCTTGATCCAGAAATATGAAGCCTTCAAGATGGAGGATGATGAAAATATTGAGAAGATGTTCTCAAAATTTCAAACGCTAACTGCTGGATTAAGAGTTCTTGACAAGGGATACACAAGGGCTGATCATGTCAAGAAGATCATCAGAAGCTTGCCAAGAAGATGGGGTCCTATGGTGACTGCTTTCAAAATTGCCAAGAATCTGAATGAAGTCTCTCTTGAAGAATTGATCAGTGTGTAGCAACCTGCCCTAAAATTAAAGGTTTAGAGTCGCCACCTATTCTGAAGGGCGAATAGGAAACCCTACGCAGTTTAGAGATCGGGGTAAGTTATTATAATCAGGTTGAGGGAAGGTGTTAGGCACCCTCAACCTTTTCCTATTGGCTTTGAATCTAAGGGTCAAGTTTTAATGGCTAAAAGTTAAGGTTAATAGCTAAGGAATTGAAAAGGGCAAAATTGAGATTTTAAGTGAATTGAGATTTCAGGGAGGGGGACTCGCCTTGGTTATCCAAGTGCCTACGTATCTCCTTTAAGGAGAATCAGAGTCAACGTAGTTCGGGGTACGGGTTGTACGCCCTTAAGGTTTGAAATTGGATTGTATATGGGTTTGGAGGCTTTTTGAGTGGCCTATCGTAGTTGTGATTATCCGTAGTTTGACTTTGAAATTTTGAAAGGTTTGAAAAGTATTTTGAGGTTTGGGCGTACAACCCGAGTTTAATTTTGCACTATTAACCGCAACGATCAATAGATTCAATCGCCATAGTTAAAAGATTTGAAGTTGCACCGTTACCAATTTTAATCAATTGATTTGATTATTACTAACAACGAATTAGGATATTTTTTAATGATTAATTTGTATCGTTACCCCTCGTAATCGATTGGTTCGATTAAAAAGAATAACGAATTAGGATTTAGAAAAAAAGAAGAGGTTAATCATCACAATTAATAAGATAGTTGCAACCATTTAACCAAATATAATTTAATTCCATTTTAATTAAATAGCATTTTAATTAAAATTATTGTTGACCATAGCGATTAATCGATTTAATCGGCACGAACAACAAATTGAAATTTTTAATATAAATATTATATACTTATTTTATTAAAAAAATAATAATTATATAATTAATTTATATTACAAAAGATATTTTAATTAAAACAAAATAAATAATTGAAATTATTTAAGTTTTATAAAAGGTTAAAATCCTGTGTGGTTATTGCTAAGGACCATGGTATAGGGATTACATCCTGGACGCGCTAGATCTACGTGGCTGATGGTTCTAAGGTCCAGATCTGAGGGCACATGGTACATGGTTTAGATGGGAGCGCATAGGATCACATAGGAATTTTCAAAAAAAATATAGGTTTGGGGGGTGGCTCGAACCCATGACCTCCCCCTCAAATACACGCTACTTAACCACCCCAACCAAGGCACACAAGTCGTTAATCCAACGCGCGCTAAGCAACAAATAATAAAACAATTGGAACGAATGAAAACGCGCGCGCGAAATTCAAACAGGCCAACCGGACGAAGACAACTCATCATCTTCCCCAACTATACCTGTGTTTTTTTGCCAAATTAGCTACGAACCTGCTATGGTTTTGTTCGTAGCAAACATACCTGCAAGAATAACGAACAGCACATACATGCGTATAAATAGGGCGCGACCTATCAATTCTCTTCGTCTCCCTCACGCGAACTCAACCCAACCCTTGTTTTAACCTAATTTTACCTTTGTAAAGAATCCCCAATTTGAAGCCCTAAAACCTCCCTCGGCCTCCAATGGCCAAACGAGATTCAAACACCCAAACTTCACTCTAATGATCCAGAATTGTTCACCACATCAAAACAAAACGTAACACACAAACAATTTCACACCAAGATGCATGTATTATACGAATCGATGCAAAGTTCAGAGTAACATACCTGGGCTTATAGGAGATCGTTCTGGGGTTGTTGATGTCGTGTGAGTATCCCAATCGATTCAGAAGCCTCCAAGGAACGTGTAGCAACACTTAAATCTCTCTGAAACCCCTCCAATCTCCCAAACTGAAATTGAGTTTTGGAAGATTTTGTGTGTTCTTGAACGTGCCCCTTTCTCCAGATCCTCCAACCCCTATTCGTGTGCCCACTCTCCCTTACTTATAGTGAATGAGTTAGGTTAGAAAAACTCCACAAATACTCCTTTGAATCCAATCTTGCATTCTTTGAAAATTTGATTTTATTTTTGAATACAAACTTTCTATTTTGGCCAAAATTGATTTATTCTTTCCCAATCCAATTGTCACGAAAATTGTAATATATTTTGCCATTAATATTGATTGGAATCAATCAAAATATCTCCTTCACCAAAATATTTGATTTTTATTTTAATTAAATCATTAAAAATGAAATAAAAAATCATATTAAATCAAATAAAATGTTAAATTTCGTGGCATATGGTTTTGGGCATGCTAATGACTTGTGGACCAAAACTGCATCATAATACCATAGGCCCATTTGCAAAATTTTCCAATTTGAACCTTCTTGTTTCACATTTTGCCTCCAAAAATTACCCAACTTTGATCAAGCATATCTCACTCAATTTTTAAGCTATGAGGGAGTTCTAGGACTTTTTGGAAACCTCAGGGTGTCCTCTATAAGCCACTTTGGAATATATTTTCCATTTGGAACTTTTATCTTGATCATATCTTCTTTGACAAAAAAACTGCTTTTGAAGGATGCCTGAAAATGACCTGTAATGTTTTGCATCATACCTCTCAAATGAAGCATTTCTGACCTTGGCTTGTGAGAGACAAAGTTGTAGAGGATCCAATTTCCTTCGAAATAGGCTTTGAGTGGGGAATTTTTGATGTTCTATATGAAAGTTATGCCCAGTCAAAGTTGGGTTGACTTTCTCCTAAAGAAACCCTAATTTGAACCTTTTTTGTATTTGTTCATCTCTGAGTTTCTATTAATGGAATCATGATCAATCTTTGATCAAATGATGGATATACTTTAATTCACTTGTTATTGACCCAAAATTAAGAGTTTTAAATTGTGCTTTGACCATGGTTGACTTTTAGGTCAAACCAGTTGACTGTGGATCATCTGGACCATTGAGTGAGCAAAGCTTTGGAATTGAATCTTGAACTTTGACATAGAGGTATCTTGGATCATAATGGGCCATGGAGAATTTCATTGGAGACCTTGTTTTGTTAATTCTCTCAGGAGAGTATCAAACCCTAGCTTTAGAAGGCTCTTGCTCAGGAGATTGACTGGATGAATCTCTTGAACTTTGAATCATTGTGAATGGAATATGGAAGGCAAATTTTGGGGTATGACAGCTGCCCCTGTTCAATCTTCTTAAACCTGAAGAGGTAGATTGGCTTGTTCCCCTATCGTGATCTAATGGTGGAAGAGGATTGAACACTAGAATACCCATAAATTTGCGATTGCCGGTGTAGGAAACAATTTTTTGAGATGGGCTTAAAGATGCCATCCAGTTGCTTGACACTTGCCTAAAGCATATGCTTTTCAGGAACTTGATCATTTGATTGTATTTGATGAGAGAAGAAGTAATATCTTACATAAGACTACCTGAAGAGGTTCCTGAATAGGGTATATCAAAGGATGATGCGAAGAAGCTTAGGCTTTGAACAAAGCTTAGGAAGAATGTCTTGGAGAAGACTAACTACGGAGTTCTTTAAAAGAACAAGGTATGTCTAAGAAAAGATTGGATAAATATTTTAAGAAGGCTACCTAGAAAGGCATGATATATCTTAAACAAGACTCACCTAGAAAGGCTCCTTAAAAGGATATGAAACGTCTTAAACAAGATTCACCTGGAGAGGTTGAGGAGGGATTGGATACATGCTTTAAGAAGATTACCTAGAAAGGTATGATATGTCTTAAACAAGGCTAACCTAGAAAAGTTTTTGGAAAGGATGTGATACGTCTTACACAAGACTCACCTGGACAGGCTCTTAGACAGGATACGGGATACCGTAAACAAGACTTACCTAGAAAGGCTCCTAGAAAGGACATGGTATGTTTTAAGCAAGACTACCTAAAAAGGTTTCTATAAATGATAAGAAGGCATTTTAAACAAAACTGCCTAGAAAGGTTCCTATAAAGGATATGAAACATTTTAAACAAAACTACCTAGAAAGGTTCCTATAAAGGATATGAAACATTTTAAACAAAACTACCTAGAGAGGTTCCTATAAAGGATATGAAACGTTTTAAACATAACTACCTAGAAAGGTCAGGATACGTCTTACACAAGACTGCTTGGAAAGGTTAGGATAATTGTCTTGGACAAGACTACCTGGAGAGGTGAGAAATTCTTAGATTGCTTCTGGATTGTCTTTGAAGAAAGACTTGGAATGAAGTATTTGGAATTGTATCTGCGAGCGTTAAGATTGAATCGTTGATACGATCGTATTTGTGCTGTAATTGGATGATAACATCCTTTTGAATTATGAAGTGACCTGAAAAGGCAGCGTTAGTTTTATGCAATGTCATGATGCATGTGTT
Source organism: Vicia villosa (assembly GCF_029867415.1). Classification (NCBI taxonomy): domain Eukaryota; kingdom Viridiplantae; phylum Streptophyta; class Magnoliopsida; order Fabales; family Fabaceae; genus Vicia; species Vicia villosa. The sequence goes on from NC_081184.1 coordinate 31,743,820, forward strand.
ATGTAATGAGATTCTCAAAATAAATGAGAATTATGTATGTATGACGATCCCATATTGTAGGTTGTAAGTGATACAGGCGTAAGAAGGCCAATTGCGCAACCATGTTACTTGAGGGATCTCTCCAACATCGGAAGTTTTGAGAGACGTGTCCCTTAACCTGAAAGAAGTATCTTTAGAGAGAACTCAAATTTTGCCATGCCATACCACGAACCTGACATGCATTGCCCCAGTATGTGAATTCTTGAAAGATATGCCCTTAGTCAATAGGATTCTTGATTGTAAGTGTTGATTTGAATGTGAAGCAGATGCTTTTCAGAGTGAGTCATGCGTTTTGGTCGCGTCCAACGGACAGTGATTTGCTGAGTACTCAGAATGAGATGATGTTGTCTATAAGATTACCTGAAGAGGTCCTTGGAAAGAATGGGACATTGTCTTAAACAAGACTACGCTTTAAACAAAGCTCAAAGGGATATGTTTGTGCAAAGGGTCAAAAATATTCCTATAGAGGATAGAGACTGTTTTTGTGGCGTTTTAAACAAAACTTAGGAAAAGACATCTTGAAGAAGATTACCCTAGAAAGGATGGTGAACTGCCTTAGAGAAGACTCTGTACTTTAAACAAAGTTTGACAAGGTTCTTGGAAGCATAAGAGAAGTTTGAATATGTCTTAAAAAGATAACTGAAAAAGTTAAGAGATGTCTTACAAAAGACTACCTAGAAAAGGCTCTTAGAAAGGAATATGTCTTAGAGAAGACTATCTGAAAGGGTTTGAAAATAGAAAGGATAAGAAGATGGGTCTTAAGAAGACTATCTGAAAAAGGTTTCTAGAAAGGGTAAGAAGTATTTGAACGTGTCTTACAGAAGACTATATGGACAGATTGAGAAATATCCTATAAAGGTTCCTGGAAAGGATGTGAGAGTGGTATTGACCCCATCTGATACTGAGTGACCTTTGCAACGTGCCCCCAGGTAATGGGCTTGCCCCACGGGCTATTCAGCATCCTTGAGAGATTCTATGGATGTTGATTAGATTGCCCCATGTAAATGGTATAATGACGAGTTATGCCATGTGTACACATTAGCCATCCCAGTCATCCGTAAGAGATGTTTCTTCTTTTGACAAGCTTTTAAAGCTACTTCGTCAGTTAGTAGGATTTTTAACCAATAGCCATGCCCCATGCAACTTCTCCCTGATGTTTAAACATTTGAATCCACATAGACAAGTGTACTTTATAATGAACTTCATAAGATGCGAATGCATATGTCTGTCTTGAAAGTTAAAAACTTTTTTTTTGAGTAAAACGAAGTTTTTTTTTGTAAGAAAGTGATATCAACTCAAAAATTATAGTAGACCCTAAGGAGTCGGGATAACTTTGGTAACGGTATGCTTTCGAACTAACCACGCTTCAGTTAGGGCTTTTAAGGGTTGTAACGTGGCCTGGTTCACGGTTTTAAGAAACAAAGGATAGTGGCTCAAAGTTTATTTGTACCCATCCCCATCTTCGTGATGTTCTCCAGTCCTATGCTCAATTAACTATGCGTTTAAGCTCCAAAAGACTTTGGGAATACTGATGTTTATGATGGTTTAAAAACCCAAGGTTTATTTGCAAAGGCAGTCATCCTCTTTTCTTGTAACATTTTCCTTTTGTCGAGGGTATGTAGTGACCTCTTTTCGACTTTGTTATCCCTAATTTTTTTGCCTGAACTGTTCATTTTAAAACTACAGTCAGCGGGATGCCCCAATTTTGCCTAAGTCTCCTTAATAGGTTTTGACTTAGAAGGCCCTTGCATTGCTTTCTCTTTTTTCTTTTGCGGATATTGACTGCCGGATTTAATGATGACGGGGAACCATCGGTGATTATGTTCAAAAGAACAACTAGGAATGATTAAGTTAACTGAGCAGCTACCCTACCCCCAAGTTATGTATGAAGGGTTTTATTTTATATGAAGGAAAACTCCTACTTCTTTAGGCTTCAAAGGGGTTGACGAGGGATTAACATCCTTATATCTCCGTTATTTAGGAATATAAACAATGCATGTACATCGTTAACACGGTCTGTTCGAAAGCGTAATGTATGAAATTGTGGTATCGTTTTTGTCATTCTCCCTCTAAAGGTGTACGATTTTAACAAGAGTTGAATATCACAAAGGAGAAAACCAAGTAAAAACACAATTTTAAATATAGTGAGAACACTAGGAATAAATTAAGTCAAACGTAAGCAATGCATTAATGATTATTGTAAAGTACATAGCATATGTCGTACGACTAATGTTTAAACAAACGGAAAGAAATTGCGAATGAAAACAAAAACTAATGATCTAAGAAATCCTCCTTCTAGCCACCTATGGCATTAGACTTGCGAGGATCTTCGAACTCAATGAGTCCTTCTTCAATCAAATCTTGGATCTTGTGCTTCAACGGCCCACAATCCTCTGTATCATGACCAGGACTGTCCGAATGATAAGCGCACCTAGCATGATGCTTGTACCCAGGAGCGGGGTTAGCTGGAGCTGAGTATGGAGGTAGCAGAGTTACCAGGTTCTGACTAAGCAGACGTTATAAAGCTTGAGACAGTGGCATGTACAACGGGGTGAATGATCATTTTGGCTTGGACCTCCAGGTGCGTTGGCCACTCTGTTGCTTTTGCTGATCCCTTTGCTGTAATACTGGGGTTTGATTACCCATGATTGCCCCCACAGTGTTGGATTCCTTTTTTCCGTCATATGACTTCTTTGTGTGATAGGAACCTGAGGGTGCCCCTTGTATCTTCCCATTTTTGATTCCATCTTCAATTCTCTCACCAATGACTACCAAGTCCGAGAACCCTGAAGATATCCTTCCGACCATCTTGTCGTAGTACGATCCTTGCAAAGTGCTCATAAATATGTCCACCGGTTCTTTTTCCATCAGGGGAGGTTGGACTCGAGAAGCCATTTCCCTCCACCTTTGGGCATACTCCTTGAATGATTCATCCTTCTTCTGTGACATATTTTGTAATTGCATCCGGTTGGGTGCCATGTCCAGGTTGTACTTGTATTGCTTCAAGAATGTGTTAGCAAGATCATTCCAACTTCGGATATAGGATTTCTCCAATTGCATGTACCAGTCAACAGATGCTCCGCTTAAACTTTCTTGGAAGAAGTGTATCATCAGCTTTTGATCGTGAGCATAGGCAGCCATTTTTCGCACATACATGCGCAAGTGATTCCTCGGATATGTGAGTCCCTTGTATTTCTCGAAGTCGGGAATCTTGAATTTGTGTGGGATAGTTAAGTCTGAGACCAAGCTCATTTCGAAGGTATCCACCTCGAAGACATTGTATCCTTCTACCACTTTTAGTCTCTCTTCTAGCGCCTTGATTTGTTCATTGTCCTTGGAGTCTTCTCCAGAGTTAGGAATAGACTGTTGTGTCTGAGGTGCTTGGTCTGTGTTGTCCACCTCTTGTACTCCGTATTGTAGATCCAGGTAATCTTCATCCTTAGGGACATTGTTAGCAGGAATGCGAACTGTGCGGGTTGTCCCTTTCGTTTGTGGAAGAGGGACAAATCCTTCTTGAGAGGTCTCTCCTTTTTCTTGGAATTGGATAGCTCTCCTAATAGATCGGACCTGAGGTCTGTCCTTAGCCGGGCCAAAGCCTGTAACAAATCCTAGCGGCGGGTTTTCGTCATTGGGGATCTCATCCTGAACCAGGGTATCCCTAGACTGAACCTCTTTTGCTTTTTCTTGTCTATCCAGGAAGGCCTTCATGAATCCTAGCATCTGAGTCATACCTACTTTAACTTCTTCCATACTAACCTTTAGTTGATCCACCTCCTCACGAAGAGCAGCTTGATTCTGTTCTAGCTGGTCCATTATTTCTTTTGCTGAAATCTCGTTTGGTAAGACGATCGGGATGTTAGGTTATCCTTCCCAATGATCCCTTGCTCTGAAGATAAAAGAGAAATCTTCTCTCAATGCCATGGAAATGACGTGCATGCCATGAATGATATGCTTTATTTGTATTTATGTCTTATCCACATTTATGGATTAAATATAATAAATCTTTTTTCTCTCTTTTTTTTTGAATAAGACATGATGCAAGAATGCACCTGATGCATGATGAATGGAAAAAATAAAATAAAATAAAAATAACAAACAAATAATAAACAACATATATATGTAGTACATGCCCTAGGTTCATAGGTTCGACGTAGCGGCTCTAGGGAGCCTACCTTTTTATGGGGGGTTCTAGAAGGTCTCATGGGGTCGTTCGTAGCCTCCGAGACTTTTTGTCTCTTCGGATTTTAGAACAACTCATTTTATCCAATGAGGTTCGAATTTTTGGGGTAGGTTCCCGGAGAGATCAGCTGACTACCAAGTCCTGCCCTCAACAAGGTCAAGCCTCGTATTGGACATTTCCGGATACTCAACCCACTTCGGGTGGAGTTATCAATGAGACTCGTAGGTGATTCAAGTCCCCCTGATCTCAAGGATAACTCCCACACTTAGGTTTTAACACGACATAATATACCCAGCAGTGCATATAAAAATATAACAACAGGCAATAAAATATAAATATATTCACATAAACAATTAAATATAAACATATTAACATAAACAATTAAATATTTTTAGATAAAAATAAACAAATAAACAAATTTTAAAAAAAATAGAAAATAATTACAAACCCTAAAAATGGCAAATTAGCCAAACCCTAAAAAGTGGCAGATTAGCCAAACCCTAACAATTTGCCAAACCTAAACCCTGCCAAAACCTAAAACCTATAGGAGTATAGTAATTCACCATTAAGTGTATCCCCAGCAGAGTCGCCAGCTGTAGCAACCTGCCGTAAAATTAAAGGTTTAGAGTCGCCACCTATTCTGAAGGGCGAATAGGAAACCCTACGCAGTTTAGAGATCGGGGTAAGTTATTATAATCAGGTTGAGGGAAGGTGTTAGGCACCCTCGACCTTTTCCTATTGGCTTTGAATCTAAGGGTCAAGTTTTAATGGCTAAAAGTTAAGGTTAATAGCTAAGGAATTGAAAAGGGAAAAATTGAGATTTTAAGTGAATTGAGATTTCAAGGAGGGGGACTCGCCTTGGTTATCCAAGTGCCTACGTATCTCCTTTAAGGAGAATCAGAGTCAACGTAGTTCGGGGTACGGGTTGTACGCCCTTAAGGTTTGAAATTGGATTGTATATGGGTTTGGAGGCTTTTTGAGTGGCCTATCGTAGTTGTGATTATCCGTAGTTTGACTTTGAAATTTTGAAAGGTTTGAAAAGTAATTTGAGGTTTGGGCGTACAACCCGAGTTTAATTTTGCACTATTAACCACAACGATCAATAGATTCAATCGCCATAGTTAAAAGATTTGAAGTTGCACCTTTACCAATTTTAATCAATTGATTTGATTATTACTAATAACGAATTAGGATATTTTTAATGATTAATTTGTATCGTTACCCCTCGTAATTGATTGGTTCGATTAAAAAGAATAACGAATTAGGATTTAGAAAAAAAGAAGAGGTTAATCATCACAATTAATAAGATAGTTGCAACCATTTAACCAAATATAATTTAATTCCATTTTAATTAAATAGCATTTTAATTAAAATTATTGTTGACCATAGCGATTAATCGATTTAATCGGCACGAACAACAAATTGAAATTTTTAATATAAATATTATATACTTATTTTATTAAAAGAATAATTATTATATAATTAATTTATAATAAAAAAGATATTTTAATTAAAACAAAATAAATAATTGAAATTATTTAAGTTTTATTAAAGGTTAAAATCCTGTGTGGTTATTGCTAAGGACCATGGTATAGGGATTACATCCTGGACGCGCTAGATCTACGTGGCTGATGGTTCTAAGGTCCAGATCTGAGGGCACATGGTACATGGTTTAGATGGGAGCGCATAGGATCACATAGGAATTTTCAGAAAAAATATATGTTTGGGGGTAGGCTCGAACCCATGACCTCCCCCTCAAATACACGCTACTTAACCACCCCAGCCAAGGCACACAAGTCGTTAATCCAACGCGCGCTAAGCAACAAATAATAAAACAATTGGAACGAATGAAAACGCGCGCGCGAAATTCAAACAGGCCAACCGGACGAAGACAGCTCATCGTCTTCCCCAACTATACCTGTGTTTTTCTGCCAAATTAGCTACGAACCTGCTATGGTTTTGTTCGTAGCAAAGGTACTTGCAAGAATAACGAACAGCACATACATGCGTATAAATAGGGCGCGACCTATCAATTCTCTTCGTCTCCCTCACGCGAACTCAACCCAACCCTTGTTTTAACCTAATTTTACCTTTGTAAAGAATCCCCAATTTGAAGCCCTAAAACCTCCCTCGGCCTCCAATGGCCAAACAAGATTCAAACACCCAAACTTCACTCTAATGATCCAGAATTGTTCACCACATCAAAACAAAACGTAACACACAAACAATTTCACACCAAGATGCATGTATTATACGAATCGATGCAAAGTTCAGAGTAACATACCTGGGCTTATAGGAGATCGTTCTGGGGTTGTTGATGTCGTGTGAGTATCCCAATCGATTCAGAAGCCTCCAAGGAACGTGTAGCAACACTTAAATCTCTCTGAAACCCCTCCAATCTCCCAAACCGAAATTGAGTTTTGGAAGATTTTGTGTGTTCTTGAACGTGCCCCTTTCTCCAGATCCTCCAACCCCTATTCGTGTGCCCACTCTCCCTTACTTATAGTGAATGAGTTAGGTTAGAAAAACTCCACAAATACTCCTTTGAATCCAATCTTGCATTCTTTGAAAATTTGATTTTATTTTTGAATACAAACTTTCTATTTTGGACAAAATTGATTTATTCTTTCCCAATCCAATTGTCACGAAAATTGTAATATATTTTGCCATTAATATTGATTGGAATCAATCAAAATATCTCCTTCACCAAAATATTTGATTTTTATTTTAATTAAATCATTAAAAATGAAATAAAAAATCATATTAAATCAAATAAAATGTTAAATTTCGTGGCATATGGTTTTGGGCATGCTAATGACTTGTGGACCAAAATTGCATCATAATACCATAGGCCCATTTGCAAAATTTTCCAATTTGAACCTTCTTGTTTCACATTTTGCCTCCAAAAATTACCCAACTTTGATCAAGCATATCTCACTCAATTTTTAAGCTATGAGGGAGTTCTAGGACTTTTTGGAAACCTCAGGGTGTCCTCTATAAGCCACTTTGGAATATATTTTCCATTTGGAGCTTTTATCTTGATCATATCTTCTTTGACAAAAAAACTGCTTTTGAAGGATGCCTGAAAATGACCTGTAATCTTTTGCATCGTACCTCTCAAATGAAGCATTTCTGACCTTGGCTTGTGAGAGACAAAGTTGTATAGGCTTTGAGTGGGGAATTTTTGATGTTCCATATGAAAGTTATGCCCAGTTAAAGTTGGGTTGACTTTCTCCTAAAGAAACCCTAATTTGAACCTTTTTTGTATTTGTTCATCTCTGAGTTTCTATTAATGGAATCATGATCAATCTTTGATCAAATGATGGATATACTTTAATTCACTTGTTGTTGACCCAAAATTAAGAGTTTTAAATTGTGCTTTGACCATGGTTGACTTTTAAGTCAAACCAGTTGACTGTGGATCATCTGGACCATTGAGTGAGCAAAGCTTTGGAATTGAATCTTGAACTTTGACATAGAGGTATCTTGGATCATAATGGGCCATGGAGAATTTCATTGGAGACCTTGTTTTGTTAATTCTCTCAGGAGAGTATCAAACCCTAGCTTTAGAAGGCTCTTGCTCAGGAGATTGACTGGATGAATCTCTTGAACTTTGAATCATTGTGAATGGAATATGGAAGGCAAATTTTGGGGTATGACACAGTGCTCTAAGGAGTCATGAAATTGAGCTGGATGCTAATGAACCTCGGAAGAAAGGTAAGTCTATTGCATTAAAATCTAATTATAAAAAATGCACTAACGCTTTTCAGGCTAAAGAAGTAGATTCTGAAGAATCAGAATCAGAAGAAGAAGATGAACTGTCCATGATCTCCATAAGGGTAAACCAACTCTGGAAGAGCAAGCAAAGGAAGTTCAAAAACTTCAGAAGTTCAAAGAAGCCTGAAAGAGGAGAATCTTCTGGAGGCAGAAGATCTGACAAGAAGAAGGTCATTTGTTATGAGTGCAATGAGCCTGGACACTTCAAGAATGAATGTCCAAAACTTCAGAAGGAGAATCCCAAGAAGAAGTTTCATAAGAAGAAAAGTCTTATGGCAACATGGGATGATTCAGAATCAGAATCAGAATCAGACTCTGAAGGCGAGCAGGCAAACCTTGCACTGATGGCCACAGTGGATGATGGATCAGAATCTACATCAGAATCAGATTCTGAAGAGGTATTTTCTGAACTATCTAGAGAAGAGTTAGTTTCTAGTTTAACATAACTTCTGGAACTCAAGGCTCATCTTAGTATCAAATACAAAAAGCTGAAGAAGCTATTTGATTCTGAAACTAAGAAGCTGGAAGTGGAAAATTCTGAACTGAAGGAAAAAGTTTTAAAATTATCCAAAGATATTGGATCTCCTTCTGAATCAGAAAAATCCATTCCTAGCCTCAATCATATTCTGAAAGAATATGACTCGAGCTTCAGAAAGTTTTTATCTAGAAGTATTGGCAGAAGCCATCTTGCTTCTATGATATATGGTGTTTATGGAAACAAAAGGATTGGTGTTGGCTATGAGGGTGATACCCCACACAAATTTGAACCTGTTGATGATATGAAAATCACATACAAGCCATTGTATGATCAGTTCAAATATGGCCACTCACATGATATTAGGCTCACTTCACATGACAAAAGCTTTCATGCTACATACACCAAGAAGCATATGACACAACCTAGAAAATACCATGCTGCCAAACCTAAAGAATATCATGATGTTCCTCCTGTTGTTTATTATGCTAAACCCAAGTTCAATCAAAACTTGAGGAAAACTAACAAGAAAGGACCCAAGAAGTTGTGGGTACCTAAGGAGAAGATAATTTCTGTTGCAGATATCCTTAGCAGCAAAGAAGACAAAGCACAAAATGTCATGGTACCTGGACTCTGGGTGCTCGCGACACATGACGGGAAGAAGGTCTATGTTCCAAGACCTGGTGCTTAAGTCTGGTGGAGAAGTCAAGTTTGGAGGAGATCAGAAGGGCAAGATTATTGGCTCTGGAACCATAAGTATTGGTAACTCTCCTTCCATAACTAATGTACTTCTTGTAGAAGGATTAGCGCATAACTTATTATCCATAAGTCAATTAAGTGACAATGGTTATGACATAATCTCCAATCAAAAAGTCTTGCAAGGCTGTAAGTCAGAAGGATGGCTCAATCCTATTTACAGGCAAGAGAAAGAACAACATTTATAAGATTGATCTTTCTGATCTTGAGAAACAGAAGATGACTTGCCTTATGTCTGTTTCTGAAGAGCAATGGGTCTGGCACAGAAGATTAGGACATGTTAGTTTGAGAAAGATTTCTCAGATTAACAAACTAAATCTGGTCAGAGGACTCCCAAATCTGAAATACAAATCAGATGCTCTTTGTGAAGCATGTCAGAAGGGCAAGTTCTCTAAACCTGCATTTAAATCTAAGAATGTTGTCTCTTCCTCTAGGCCGTTAGAACTTCTGCACATTGATCTGTTTGGACCAGTCAAAACAGCATTTGTCAGAGGGAAGAAATATGGATTAGTCATCGTAGATGATTATAGCCGCTGGACATAGGTAAAGTTCTTAAAACACAAGGATGAGTCTCATTCAGTGTTCTTTGAATTCTGCACTCAGATTCAATCTGAGAAGGAGTGCAAAATCATAAAGGTCAGAAGTGATCATGGTGGTGAATTTGAGAACAGATTCTTTGAGGAGTTCTTCAAAGAAAATGGTATTGCCCATGATTTCTCTTGCCCTAGAACTCCACAGCAAAATGGAGTTGTAAAGCGAAAGAATAGGACTCTACAAGAAATGGCCAGAACCATGATCAATGAAACCAATATGGCTAAGCACTTCTGGGCAGAAGCAATAAATACTGCATGTTATATTCAGAATAGAATCTCTATAAGACCTATTCTAAATAAGACTCCTTATGAATTGTGGAAGAACAGAAAGCCCAACATTTCAAATTTTCATCATTTTGGATGTGTTTGTTTCATTATGAATACTAAAGATCATCTTGGTAAGTTTGATTCTAAGTCACAAAAATGTTTCCTTCTTGGATATTCTGAACGCTCTAAAGGCTACAGAGTATACAATACTGAAACATTGGTTGTAGAAGAATCAATCAATATCAGATTTGATGATAAGCTTGGTCTTGAAAAGCCAAAGCAGTTTGAGAATTTTGCAGATATAGATATTGATATATCAGAAGCTGAAGAACCAAAAAGCAAAGTTTCAGAAGCTGAAAATCTCAGAAGCAAAGAATCAGAAGATCAAGTTGCTGCATCTTTAGAGAATCTCAGAATTTCTGAAGCTGAAAATCTCAGAAGCAAAGAATCTCAGAATTTCTGAAGAGCCAACAGTTAGAAGATCTTCTAGACTCACCTCAGCCCACTCAGAAGATGTGATTCTTGGAAAGAAAGATGATCCTATCAGAACTAGATCATTTCTAAAGAATGGTAGTCAGAATCAGTAATCAGAATCAAAAAATGAAAAGTTCTATTCATCATCAGAAGCAAATACAGTGCAACACAGTTGTCATCAAGTGTTTTCTGATGGTGAACACGTGTTTGCACGGTTGGTAAAAGCATGAGTGAAATTGATGGGACGCCGCCCTAGGTAACTGTGTAAATCATTTCATTTACCACGTTCTCTCACCTAATGTCATTCATCATTTAATGCATTTGATTTCAATTGATTCTATAACTGTTCATTCTCATAATTTAATTGCATTCCTTTTTCAAATCCGCCTCTATAAATATATTTCAAATCATAACGTTTATCTTTTTCGCTCCCATTCTCTCTCTCTTCTTGCATGCATTTTTGCAACCTCTTTGCCCTTTTCTCAAACCCTAAATGCAAACCCAGAAAAGTTTCAAGTGATCTCAGTACTGTTTCAATGGCTGCTTCATCTTCTCTCAACGCTGGTTCCTCTGTTCCTCTACATCTTCAAGAAGAAGAACAACAAATTGTTCCTGTTATTTCTTGCTCTTCACCCAAAGATGAGTTGGAAGTTATCTGTGAACTTATGGTAGACTTTGATAGTCTTGAAGAACATGAGTTTCACCTTAAATAAGATATCATATTTCAAGGATGGACTTCGTTATTTGCTGAGTTCTGTGGACCTGTTTACCCAGAACTAGTAAAGGAATTTTGGGTGCATGCTGTTGTAGCCCCTAAATCAATTATGTCCTTTGTTCATGGGAAGTTTGTGGTTGTTACTGAGAACATCCTGAGAATGATGTTTGACCTAAGAAACGCTGAAGGTGTCTTTGAAGCTGATAAAAGAGCAGATTGGAATGTCGTTATGTCTACTCTTTATACAGATGTTGAGAAAACAAAGCGTGTCAAGGACATGAAGGATCTCTACAAAATCTGGACCAAGATTCTTCTGGGGTGTTTCTATCACAGGAAGTCAACCCATTCTGCAGATTTTGTCAACAAAGAGCAGCAATACATTCTGTATTGCATTGCCACTCAAAAGAAGGTTGATATTATCTACATAATCTTCAACCACATGTGGACTGCTGTGAGGGATTCCAGAAATGCCTTCAGAACAAAGAAGGGTAACATTATTCCTTTTGGAAGAATTATTACCAATCTCCTGGTTCATTCCAAGATTGTTGAAGACTTGGAAGCTCAAGAGATCATCAAAGATCTTGTTGTTGATATAGGAAGCTGCTTAAATGCTCTCACCTTGAGAAAGATGAATGTTATTGAAGCTATCAGACAAACCCCTCAACCTTTTCCTGGAGCAAGAAGCAGAAGAGATCCTGTTCTTGCTGACTTTGAATCCTTCTTCAGATGTGAGCTGTCAGGAGTTAGGACTAAATATCTTAACTCTCTCAAAGAAGAAAAAGACAAAAATGCTCCTGCAAAAGGTGGTCGCAAGAGAGCTTCTACTTCTAGGCCTGCTGCTTCGAAAGATGTTTCTGAAGCTGCACCAGAAGCTGTTGTCAAGAGGGAAAGAAGGACAAAGCGGAAATTTGATCATCCTTCTGTTAACCAGGAGAAGGAAGTCCAAGGTGTAGCTGTTGCTACTGCTGTTGTATTTGAGAAAGTTGTTGAAGAAGAAGTTTTTGCTGAAGAGGCTCAGGAAGTTTTAGTTGAAAATGAAAATAGTGCAAAAGAGACTGCTGAGAAGAAGAAAAAGAAGAAGAAAAAGATGAAAAATAAGAATGTGGAAGATGGAAAGAATGTTGAAAAGAAGAAGAAAAGAAAAAGAAAATTGATCATTGAAGCCTCGGAAGAAGAAGAAGAAGAAGTTCAAGATGCTGTGAATCAGCAAGCAAAAGCTGTGAATCAGCAAGAAGAAATTTATCAAGAACCTGCAACTCAAGAAGTTGAAGGTCAAAAAGCTGCTGATAATGAGAAGGAAAGACTGGAATCTGCCAGAAGAAGAGAAATTTCTCTTGGGAAGGCAAAGATTGTAGAAGAGAAGAAGAGCAAGAAGCAGAGAAATCTTGAGGTTGTGTTTGAAGCGATTCAGAATGTGTCTAAAGGTATACATCTTTCTGAACCTGTTTTGTTCCTGCTTTACGTTCAGAAGTTGCACCAATAGATGTTGCTCAAACCCCTGAACTAGAAATTCAACCAGAAATAGCCCCATCAGAATCACCTATACCCATCCATGTTCTCACACCTCCTTCTTCTCCTCTAACCAATGTTCTTACCCATCCTCTTTCACCTACCTCAAACGTCCTCATTCCTCCTTCTCCACCCAAAACAAATATTACTTCTGAACACTCCCTTGAAACCCTTGTTCTTGATATCCAACCCCTTCAAACTCTCTTTCCACCTCACACAAATGTATCCACTTCTCAACCTCCACCTCATGCAAACTCTGAACCCATTCCTTCTACCTCCCAAAATAATCCCTTTGTATCTGACCTTCCAGATTCTGCATCACATGAGCAATTGCTTCGTGACTGCAACTACACACCCAAGCCTCGTCCTGAACCTGAGCTGGTAGTGTTAGAATCTGAGAATGAAGCAGAATCATCTTTATGTCTTGATAAAGAACCTCAACCCTACTCTGTCCCAAAACCAGATTCTACTATAACCAAAATAAAATCCCACCGAGCATATCCTATTGGTGTAATTTATGAAATGGTAAAGAGGAATGTCAGAAGAATCTTTGATACTCTCAGAATAGCTCATCATGCTGGATTAAATGATGTTGCTATGCGAAGATTCTAGAGAATCTTCAGAAGAAAAGCAGATGCTTGTTTTCAAGAACTTCAGGAAATTTGTGTAGAACTTGCTCCACGACCTTGTGGAATTCTGAGGCCCTATGAAGATTTTTGGTTCAGTCGTCTTGGGGGGAGATACTGTTTTGAAGAGAAGGAATTCATTGATGAACTTGTAGAAGTCAACCCTTGCAGAGACATTGTGGTCTGGAGACCTAAGTATCCAGTTCTGACTGGAGACTTCAAGTGGCTGTTTGACTTTCTGAGGGAGAATCCTTCTGAGAAGTCCCCAAATATGGTCATTCCAGAAGTTGTTTATCCTCCAGAAGTTGAAGGTCCTACTCCACCAAGGAATCTTGTTGCCATTCTACAAGCACTTGAGAATGGAGATTCTGATCTTCCTGCTCCTGAGTATGAAGAAGATGCTTATAGGGAAGAAGCTGATGCTGAAGATCATCTTGCTGGGAATATTCCTGTTGAGGAAAATCATGATGATGATCTGACAATGGATGCTGCGGTTGAGAATGTTGTCCCTCTAAACAGAAGTTGTGAAGCTTCTTCTGGTGAACCCTCTCTTCTGGTGAACCCTCTCTTCTGGTGAAGACTCTAGAGGTTATTTAGAAGAATCAAGTTGATTTGGCTTCTCGCATGGACAGGCAAGATGATATCAATGATGAGTTTCGCTCATTCATGGTGAAGCTGGCTGAGAGCAATGCTGGGATTCATGACATGTTGGCCAATATTATGTCTAAGCTAGGCCCGTCGTAGTCTTTTGTGTCTTAGTTGTTTCCTTTGTTCTTGCATCCGTTTTCTATGCATCTCCCTTGTATCTTCTGATAATCTTCCTTTGGAAATCAATGAAAATTATCTTCTTTTCTCTCATATTGTTTGTTTTTCATCTGAATCCTTTATGTTTTTTGATGTTATGACAAAAAGGGGGAAAATGTGATAAATGATCTGATTTATATTATCAGTTGCTGGGAGTAAGTCTCCACATTTCTAACAGAATTTGCAAGTTCTATGTCTTTGAGTGTTTTGCAGGATTGAAGACATTCTAAAAAGCTCAACATGAGAAGCAAAGACGTGAGGAAAAGCAATTCTATATAGAAACAAGCTTATTCCTTATATGCTCTGATGCATGTTTTTGTTCTTAATATGCTCTGAAACATTATTGTTTATGCTCTGATACATACTATATGTTCTGACACATATTTTATGTTCTGATTCATTCATGCTCTGACTTTTGTCGTTTAGTTTGTTCTGTAACATTTCAGGATGTAGAGATGCTTTGATGATGCTCTGGTACATTCAACAATGTTCTGATACAATCTAGCATGCAATGATTCAAGAAGAAATTCAAAGCTCTGAAGCTGTCCTTTAGAAGAAAGAAGCAGAAGCTATGAATGTTCTGAAGATCTAAGCATATGTGATCGTCTCAACTGAAATGAAAAATACTCAGGGGAGTCCTCTATTTATAAATTTCTTCCAGTATTTATTTCAAGGGGAGATTATTTATCTCAGGGGGAGATTGTTAATCTCAGGGGGAGACATATTCACACACTATGTTTATATGCTTATGCTATAACTGTGTAATTGTCTTTAGCCGTCTGATATTCTGATTGTAAATTCATATCATTTATATATGTTTTTGTCTTCATCAAAAAGGGGGAGATTGTTAGAACAAGATTTGTTCTGATCAATATTCTTAGTTTTGATGATAACAATGTATATGAATTTTGTATGAGATAATGTGGTACTCTAATCCTATGCAATTTCCATTTCAGGAATCACATAAAGAGTATGCACAAAATCAGCGCAAGAAGCACTGACTCAGAAGGTTCAACATGCAACATCAGAACATGGTCTGGCAAGACATCAGAAGATGGTCAAGGAGAATCAGAACATGGTCTATGGAAGCATCAGAAGAACTTGAGATCAGAAGCAGAAGCATTGAAGTCCTCATGGTATCACGCTAAGAAGCACTTCAAGGTCAGAAGACAAGAAGATGCTCTGCACCAAGCTGTTTGACTCTGATGATATTCAAATGTTGTTTACACAAACATCAGATCAGAAGCAAGTACAAGATGGCAGGCTACGCTGACTGACAAAAGGAACGTTAGAAGCTATTAAAGGCAACGTCAGTAGACACAGCGAAAGCAAGGCTCGAGGTAGTTGACAAAAGAGTGAAACATTAAATGCAATGCTGTACGGATCACGCAACGCATTAAATGCCCCAACGGTCATCTTCTCAAACGCCTATAAATAGAAGTTCTGAAGAGAAGCTGAATACAACACTTTGCGCAAACTTACAGAAACGTTGTCAAATTCAAAAAGCTCTCAAACTTCATCTTCAACCTCACTACATTGCTGTTGTAATATCTTAGTGAGATTAAGCTTAAACCTAAGAGAAAAATCACAGTTGTGATAATAGCTTATTAAGAAGCATTGTGTCGCCTCGGTTTTTTTTTAGGGATGCGAACTGACTCTTCTTTTATTTTTGAGTTGTGAAAATCAGAAAGTCGCCACCGACTTTTATTTTATCTAATTAAGGAAAGGTTTATAAAAGAAACAGAAAAAGACCTTAAAGAGATTTTGGGTTCGGGGGTAGGTTATACAAAGGAAAGGTGTTAGCACCCTTTGTATCCATGGTTATCCATGGGCTCTTAATTGCTTAGCTCACTTGTTTGAATCGTTTGTTTTGCTTGAAATGCTTGTATGTTGTTTTAAATATTTTGTAAAGAGTTAACTTTGTAACGATCCTTGTGCGGATGTATACAAAGTATTTATCTTTCGAAAGATTGGTTTGAAAAAGATTTTTAACTTCGTAATGATCCTTGTTTGGATATATACAAAATGTAGTCTTTTGAAAGTTTGTTTTAAAAAAAATAGTGATGTGTAAGAGCTTTTGTTGTTTTTGATTCAGCAAGCAATTAGGAGGTATACCCTAAGTTTATAAGGTTCTTTCCTATTTCTTTAGAAAATTTTCCTTGACTGGATACAGACAGAAATTTGAATTGTATTTGAAACAGTAAGATTTGATTTTGAGAAGAGTAATAGAGGGATTACCCTAAGAGGTGCAAGTGTGATTGTGTTTTGTTTTTCAGATATGTTATCTTCGAGATTAGTGATCTAGCGCCTCAGTTATTATTCTTGACATACATGCAGTTTTGTATGTACAGAAATTAAAGTGTGCGAATGTAAAATGCGGAAAATAAATCTACGCTATTACATCGATTGTGCGAGAAATGTAAACTACGCTATTTACATGAATTTGACAACCTATACACTTATCTATGAATTTAAATTGCAATAAGATAAAGGGAAAATATTTTTGGATTTTTTGGATTGGTTAATTTAATTATAATTTAGGAATATTTAACTTAATTAAAAGGTTAAGAATTAGAAATAAAATTTAAACCTAAAAAAAATTAAGTCTAAAATATGTACAAATTGTTTGTTAATTAATTTTAAAACAAAATTAATTTTTTGTGATTTTTTGAAATTGTTTTGGATATTCTGAAGTTAATTAACATATAATTATACATATAATTATACACATAAATTAAACTTAAAGATAAAAATATTCTAATTATGTAAAAAATTAGTTCATGATATGTAAACTTAATTTAATAAAAAGAAAAATATTTTTTCTGATTTTTTGATAGGCTAGAACTAATTAAAAGATAAATATATAAATATTATCTAATTAATTAAACAAAATATTTTAATTATGAAGAAAAATAAAATATTTTTATATCAAAAATTAATATAATATTTTATCAACTTAAAAATATTTTTAGTATAATTTTCTGATTTTTTAAACTATTTTAAAATAATTTTGCAAAGAAAATAAAATAATAATAAAAAATATAAATTAAGTGGTCATGTGTGGTTGATTGGAGGGTCTATAGTATGGATGCGTGCTCAAGAGCGTTGGATGTGGTTACAAGTTGATCTGATGGCTGTAAGCTTGAGGCACATGGTATGATGGTGGACTGCAAAGCATAGGAACCGGGGAGGGTAAAAACGCGCGCTGGTTTGAATGAACCAATCACGTGCCTCCATGCTTCATCTTCTTCAGTTCAAAATCCTGCAACCGTAGGTAAAGGTTTTACCTACGGTTTTTCCCGTCACTAAAACTCCTGCAAATCAAAAATCACAAGACATGTAATATAAATAAAACATGAGACCATGGATCAACTGCAAATGGTCCACTAATCACAAGCATGGCCTTAGTTTTGTCAGATTTTGCCTTAAACGAAAAGCCCCGTTTCGAGCTTCAAGAACCCTAAAATGGCATATGCTTCAAACATCCATTAAAATCAAATCAAAGCTCCAGAAACGATCAGAGCATCTAACCAAACACAAATATGCAATTACATCTTGTTAAACATGCATGTATGATTGAATTCGTGTTAGTTTTTGTTTGGACAAACCGTGAGCTATAGTGCTTGGTTCAGGGTGCTTTGATTGTTGGGAATGATTGGGATAGTTTCAGAATTACTTGAGGAACGTGTTTGGATGTTTATTTGTACTTGAAACTAGCTTAAACTCAGAATTCAAAATTTAAATTTCTTTGAAAATTTCAAGTGTGATACAAGTATAATATTGGCTCTGAATTCATGTGTCCTTGATGCTGATGGACTCAAGCTACTTATATGCAATATTGAATGCTGAGAACTTAAGCAACCATGTTTTTCTTCCATACTTGAGTGCTTTTGAACCTTTGAATTTTTTATGAATAAAAACTTTGAAAATCTTGGCCATGGCTTCAATTTTCTTCACCCCTCTTGCCATAGATCTTCTGTACCTCTATGCTTCAGAATTTGAATCAAACTTGGTGACTCAGGCTAGAGACAAAGCAATGGATCATTATCTTGGATCATTTCTTTTTTAATTTAACTTTAAATGAAGTAAAAATAAATCAAAAAAGAAATAAAAATGTCATGGGCCTAAGATTGGTCGTGGGAGGCCTTAAACATTATTAGGAACATGTTTGGATCACAAATGCTTGGGCCCTTTTGGAAAAAAAACAATTTTGATCAATGTTGGTTTCTTGCATTTTCCCAAAAAATGGACAACTTCAACATGGCATAACTCCCTCAATTTTGATCATATGAAGGAGTTCTTGTACTTTTTAGAAACCTCAAGATGTCCTCTACAAGCTACTTTGAAGCGTTTTTGCATTTGGAGAAGTTATCTTGATGTTATGGGCTTTGACAAAAAACTGCTTTTTGTTGACTTTGAAAATGACCTGTAATGTCTTGGCTCATATTTTCCAAATGGTATATCCAATGACCATGGGACCAATTTCATTTGAAAGATAATTGAATTTCCTTCAAAATAAGATTTGGTTGGAATTTTTCGGATGAACGAGGAGAGAGTTATGGCCGGTCAAATTTCAGTTGACTTTTTAGGAGAAAACCCTAATTTTGAAACTTAGAGTTTTGTTGATTTCTGAACTTTTCTTGATGAATTATGATCAACCATTTATCAAATGATGAATATTTTGACAAAATATGGATGTTGACAAAAAATTTCATTTTTGACAGTCTGTTGACTTTTCGGTCAAACTGGTCGTCTGTTGACTGTTTGAGCTGTTGACTGTACGTCCGAGCGAATCGAAGTTTGAAAATTTTTCTGGTGGTACTTTGAGACATATAGAGATCCATGAAATCCATTTGAGGTCTCAAAAAACTTGTTCTCCTGAAAAAAACAAAAACCCTAGTTAGGGACTGTTTGTGTAGGAGACAGTTAGGCGTACCTGATTTTTGTGCAGTGTTGAGTCTCTGCTGATCATGTGATTATCAGAAGACTTCTAGAACAAAAATCTTGGAATTTTGAAATGCAAAAGATTGATTTGACTGATGGTACAAACACGGAGAATCGTGCTGTCAGCGAGTTTGACTATTAATTGGCTGTTCGGGCATTAACGTAACAGTTAAAGTGAAAACTTAACAGTTAAAGTTAATTTTTTTCTTTTTGTTTTTTTTGTGTTAATGGTGAAAAATTATTTACATGATTTGTTAGAAAAACAAAAACATAATAAATAAATAAAATATACTGTACGCGAACGAAATTACCGATAATAAAATTGAAAAGGATTTAATGCACAAAAATAAATATTTAACTAGCAATAAACACACATAATATTATCTCGATAATTAAACGACGGTACAACAGATAGTACAATATTTAATACTGAAAGTACAAATATTACATAAAAATATAGCGAACAGTACGACAAATATAATGAACGGTACATTATTTGAAAGCGAAAGATACGACAAACTTTAAGTATGACGATTAAAAATCCATGCTATAAACAACAGTATATAGATGTACGGGAGTGTAAACATCCCAGGTCCTCATTTTTCAGGACTATGCAGACATAAAAAAGACATGGTCACCACAAAAATAGTGATGACCACAAGAAGAAACGTATCCACCCACTTTGCCATTTTTGCCGGCGAAGAAGATGAAATGATTAGGAGATAGTATGATAGAAATTTGGGAGATGAGTGAAATTTGATGCAAGATTTTATGGAAAAAATGAGGGGTATCTATAGAGTGAAAAGAGGGATGGAGACGTTGGGGAATGAAGTGGTACCGTACAAAAAGGAAAGTTTGAATGATAGTAGGTTTTGAAAAAAATACATGGTAGGGTTTGAAAAGAAAGATGTATAGAATAAAGTTAGGATTTGATTTGAAAGAAAGAGATTTGAAAAGAAAGAAGGAGATTTGAAAACAATAATATAGTACAAAAATTAGTGGGAAACAAAACCAATAATAATTTAATTGTTACCAGTACAGTTTGAATCCCCGGACTCTGCACCTGCAAAATTTAATTCTGTACCAATTGCGTCAGTATTATTTATCTGAAAATAAATCTCAAATAAACAGCGTGTGAAGTGATAAACAATATTTGGCGTTTGTATAAGAATAAATTCAACAGCGAACCAGAATACCGTATAAAAATATTCTAAAAAAACTGAGTATTCATAAAATCAGGATATTTATGAAATAAAATCCAAGATTATATAAAACTCCCAATTTTTAGACAGAAGTCCGTTGCCTTCTCTTTGAAAAAAGATGCGGGCAAATTTTGGGATATAACAGTTGACCCTATTCAATCTTCTTAAACCTGAAGAGACCGATTGGAATCTGAAGGTAGAAAATGATTGAATATTTAGATGCCCTGAAATTTGCACTTACCTCCACCAAAAGTGATGCTGGAATTTGCATTGAATGCGGTCTGAGAAATGTCGTTGGCGGATCAAAACATTACCTGAGATGGGCTTTCAGATGCCATCTAGCGAATGTGTTGATGGTTTGTTCATCAGAATGAATCCATTGATTATATGTTGATGAAGGGTTTGAACCTCTGCATTGACCGTTACGGAACCTTCCAAGGTTACCGCTTTAAATCTTGGAGGTTGATCGTTACAGAACTGTCCAAAGTTTCCGCTTTAGATTTTGAATGTTGATTGTTACAGAACCGTCTGAGGTGTCCGCTTTTAGATCTTGAAGATTGATTGCTTTGAGGAACCGTCTGAGGTATCGACTTAGATCTGAAGGTAGATCATTAAGGAACCGCCCAAGGTATCGACTTAAATCTGAATGTAGATCATTAAGGAACCGTCCAAGGTATCGACTTAGATCTGAAGGTAGATCATTAAGGAACTGTCCAAGGTATCGACATAGATCTGAAGGTGGATCATTAAGGAACCGTCCAAGGTATCGACTTAGATCTGAAGGTAGATCATTAAGGAACCGTCCAAGGTATCGACTTAGATCTGAAGGTAGATCATTAAGGAACCGTCCAAGGTATTGACTTAGATCTGAAGGTTTTGAAGTTGTTTATCCGACTGTGGTATAGCCTGGAAATGTCATAATGAGTCACCATTAGACCGTATCTTCTTTGCTTGTTTAGAGTTGATAAGTTGTTTGGAAAGAGAGAACTCTTCAGATTGAATCTTTGGTTCTGAGAGGAATGCTTGTCTGGACAGAACCCAGGAGAATATTGCATGTGATTGAGAATAACTTGCTGAGGATATTCATCCACCTGAAAAACCAAGTTAGTGACATGCAATGTCATGATACATGTAATGTATATATTGAGATTTCTCAAACTAAATGAGAACCGTGCATGTTATGTATGTGTTTGTCATGAAACATTATATGCTATGTATGTGACGTATGATGTATGGACATGACTTATGCAGTTTAGAGTGTATCAAACTTCTGGTTGGGAAAATAAATCCCTGCTTGTTATTTCGGAAACGATGTCATTATGACCGTTTATGATCTTTGCTATATCGTTCGAGTATACTCAGTTGGGGGAACTTCCTTACGGACCAGGATGCTCTGTTGAGGGATCTTTGACTACCACTTGGGGATGAAGGTAATTTGAAGGTTCCGATTTTGATGCACCCTGACTAGGAATAATAGAAATGTGTAATCCTCCGATGCACTATTTGATCAAGCCTTGGTGTGGAGGATCCAACCTTCTGGGGATAGTGATCTTGAACAGCCCTGCTGGGGAACGAGGAGCAATTGTCCGATGTAATATCTATCCAAGCTTTGAGATAAGGCTTTTTGAGTCATTTTGTTGGAGAGGAAAATCTCATCGAGGATTATGCTGAGAAATGTATCTCTGTTGGGGAACTGTTTCTTCTGATGCCCGTACTCGGTGTCGGTGATGAAACACTCAGTCGGGGAATTAATTGGGCATTGCTTATCTGGAGATAACTCCTTGAAAATTGCTCTATGGGGGATATTCCCATGTTGCTGGTTTCGGGATGACGTCCAGATGATTGGGACATTACCTGAATGCTTTTCGTGTTTTTCTTATAAACATCAATCATATTCAAATGCATATGTTCATTCAAAATTATCATTGGGACGTTTACGCGTTCAAAACAGAAAAAGTGAAAACATCGATTTTGAGCATGAACTGTATTGATTTTGAAAGAGAGCCATAATAGGATAATTAGTACAAGGAGACAAAAATCCTAGTAGTAGGAAGTTATCATAAAACTTTGAGAAATACTTATAAAGGAAAATAGCTATGTGAAAACGATCCAATCAAGTTTCAACTCTGCTATTGCCAATCTGTCTTTGAGTATCTCATCCCTCACTTGTTGGTGCCTTTTGGTCCTTTGATGTGTTGAATCTTGAATGTGAGTAGGTAGCCAAACGGGACATAGTCGTACGCTTTATTCCCTAACTTTTGCCAAGGCTGCCCTTTCAGGTTTTCAGCCTAACGGGATAATATATTTTTTTAGTCTCTAATTTTTGCCTGGATCTCCCTTTCAGGTTTTCAATCCATCGAGACGCTCATTTTTGCCTAAGTCGCCCTTTCAGGTTTTCAACTTAGCGAGCTTTTCTTTTCTTTAAGCGAAGTACTTTTTGACTATGTCCGCATTTACAGGGTGTGGGAAATCTTCGCCATCCATAGTGGTAAGCAACATGGCTCTGCCGGAGAATATTTTCTTGATTACAAATGGTCCATCATAAGTGGGAGTCCATTTGCCCCTGGGGTCACCCTGTGGTAAGATGATGCGTTTTACAACCAAATCACCGATTTGATATGCCTGACTCCTGACTTTCTTGTTGAAGGCCTTGATCATACGTTTCTGGTATAACTGACCATGACAAATAGCCGCAAGCCTCTTCTCATCAATCAAGTTTATTTGGCCCAATCGAGTCTGAATCCAATCGTCTTCGTCTAGATTGGCTTCTTTCATAATCCTTAGAGAAGGAATCTGAATTTCAATTGGAAGAACTGCCTCCATACCATAGACTAAGGAGAATGGAGTTGCCCCTGTTGAGGTACATGCTGAAGTGCGATAACTGTGAAGAGCAAAAGGTAATATCTCATGCGAGTCTTTGTAGGTTACTGTCATCTTTTGTATGATCTTCTTGATGTTCTTGTTGGCAGCTTCCACGGTGCCATTCATCTTTGGTCGATATGGGGATGAATTATTATGTTTGATCTGGAACTGCGTGCAGAGTTCGGTAATCATTCTGTTGTTTAAATTTGTGCCATTTTCTGTGATGATTCTTTCAGGGATGCCATACCGACAAATGAGATTGTGCTTGATAAACCGGGCCACAACATTCTTGGTGACTGAAGCAAACGAGGCTGCCTCTACCCATTTTGTGAAGTAGTCAATAGCGACCAGGATAAAACGATGTCCATTTGAAGCAGTAGGCTTGATCTCTCCAATCATATCAATACCCCACATTGCAAAAGGCCAAGGAGCCGTTAGAACGTTTAATGGGACTGGAGGTACATGTACTTTGTCGGCATATATCTGGCATTTGTGACAAGTTCTAGAGTGATGGTGGCAGTCTGTCTCCATGGTAGACCAATAATAACCTGCTCTTAAGATCTTTTTAGCCATTGTATGTCCACTTGAATGAGTACCAAAGGCACCATCGTGTATATCTTCCATAATCTGTTCCGCTTCCTTCTTGTTCACACAACGAAGCAAAGTCGAGTCATGGTTGCGCTTGTACAGGATTCCATTACTTAGAAAGAATTTGGCAGCAAATCTTCTTAGAAACTTTCTATCATTAATGGATGCCCCTTCAGGATATTCCTGGGCTTCGAGATATCTTTTTACTTCATGGAACCATGGTTTTTCTTCCACTCCTTCGGTATCAATTTCATTGCAATAAGCTGGTTCATCCTGTCTGTAAATGGTGATCATTGGCGCCTCATTGTCCCACCTGACTTTGAACATAGATGACATGGTAGCTAGAGCATCAGCCAATTGATTTTCTTCTTGCGGGATATGTTAAAAAGTGATTTCTTCAAAGTAAGGAATCAAACTCAGCACATATTCTTTGTAAGGAATTAGATTCCGGTGCTTCGTGTCCCATTCCCCTTTAACTTGATAAATTACAAGGGTCGAGTCTCCGTAGACCTCCAGGAACTTGATTCTCAGATCGATTGCAGCTTTGAGACCCAGAATACATGCTTCATACTCGGCTATATTGTTAGTGCAGTTGAAACGTAATCTGGCAGTGAATGGTGTATGTCCTCCTGCAGGAGAAATGATCACAGCTCCGATGCCATTGCCAAGCGCATTAGAGGCTCCATCAAAAACCATAGTCCATTGGGATCCTGGCTCGGGTCCTTCCTCCGGTCCGGGTTATTCGTAGTCAGTAACTAGCATAATATCTTCATCTAGGAAATCAAAGTTCAACGCTTGATAATCATCCACTGCTTGATGAGCCAGATGATCAGCTACTACACTTACTTTGATCGCCTTTTGCGAAGTGTACTGGATGTCATACTCTGTTAGGATCATTTGCCATCTTGCTATTCTTCCAGAGAGAGCAGGTTTTTCGAACACATTTGATAGGATCCATTTTGGAGATCAACAAAGTGGTATGGTTTAGCATATACTGTCTTAGTCGGCGAGCCGCCCATGCCAAGGCACAACAAGTTTTCTCGAGCAGTGAGTATCTTGTTTCACAATCGGTAAACTTTTTGCTAAGATAGTAAATTGCATGCTCTTTTCGGCCATACTCGTCATGTTGCCCCAGTACACACCCCATTGAACCTTCTAACACTGTTAGGTACATTATCAGAGGTCTTCCTTCCACTGGTGGTAACAAGATTAGTGGTTTTTGAAGATATTCTTTGATCTTATCAAAGGCTAATTGGCATTTGTCGTTCCATCTTTCTACTTGATCTTTCTTCAACAATTTGAAGATTGGCACACAAGTAGTAGTAATATGGGCAATAAATCTGGCGATGTAGTTCAAACGTCCCAAGAATCCTCTGACTTGTTTCTCAGTACGAGGTATGGGCATTTCTTGAATGGCTTTGACCTTGGCAGGATCAACTTCAATACCCTTGCTGCTGACTATGAAACCCAAGAGCTTACCGGATCTTACTCCAAAGGTACACTTGTTCGGATTCAGTCGCAACCTGTACTTCCTGAGTCTTTCAAACAGCTTGTGCAGATGACCCAGATGTTCTTCTTCGGGGTTGGACTTTGCAATCATATCATCCACATAAACCTCTATTTCCTGATGAATCATATCATGGAACAGAGCTACCATTGCACGCTGATACGTTGATCCTGCATTCTTTAAACCAAAGGGCATCACTTTGTAACAAAAGGTTCCCCAGGGTGTTGTAAAGGTTGTCTTTTCCATGTCTTCGGGCGCCATCTTAATTTGGTTGTAACCAGAGAATCCTTCCATAAAGGAAAATACTTTGCATTGTGCAGTATTGTCAACCAGTACATCGATGTAAGGTAAAGGTAAATCATCCTTGGGGCTTGCCCGATTTAGATCTCTGTAGTATACACACATTCTGACCTTCCCGTCTTTTTTAGGTACAGGCACGATGTTAGCTATCCATGGAGGATAACTCACAACTTTTAGAAAGCCAGCATTGAATTGCTTCTCAACCTCGTCTTTAATCTTCTTGGACATGTCGGGCCTACTTCTTTGCAGTTTCTGCTTAACTAAAGTGCTACCTTCTTTGATCGGCAAGCGATGGACCACAATATCCGTGTCGAGACCAGGCATATCTTCATAGGACCAAGCGAATATCTCGACGTAGTCTTGTAACATTTGAATCAGTCTTTGCTTGACACTGTCTTCTAAATCAGCCCCTATCTTGACTTCTTTCTTTTCTTCGTCACTGCCCAGGTTGATAACCTCAATTGGCTCTTCATGCGGCTGTATAGTCCTTTCTTCTTGTTCTAATAGCCTTGCAAGTTCCCTAGGTACTTCACAATCTTCCTCACTTTCGTCCTCAGTTTGGTAGATTGGATTTTCAAAGTCATGACTGGCAATAGCAGAATCGTTATCAACAGGATCCAGAGTGAATGTGAATCTGCATTTATTATGTGGGTGTGTGTAAGAACACATAGCTATTTGAAAACGAATAAAGTAAAGAGATAAACAAAAAGGATCGCAAAATTTGAATATGCAAACGTCCCATGATTTTATTAAATGAACATATGATCATGGTATGACAAACCCTTATAAAAAGACCAGTGTGCTTCGGGCAAGGCACCTGGCTTTTAAGTTCATGGTTCGATAGTACAGGAACCATATTTATTTTTGAACATATAAGCAACGAAAACAGGAAATTGCATTTACTCCTGATCAAAGGAGATAACATCTTCAGCTTCCCAGTTGTTCAATCCATTATTGTGAGTAGGGAATATCCAGTTGCTCCAGTTGCAGTTGTCTTCTTCGTCTTCCACAACATTGACTTCTTTGGTGACGAGATGAGCTGTTGATCCTTCAGGATGAGCAAGATGCTCTGCTGGATATGAGAGCCCAAGCTGAGGTACCTCTGTTGGCTGAGAGAGATACTCGATAAGATCGTCCCATCCAGTTGGGATGATGTCTTTGATAGAGACTTGTGCACTCTGGGGAGCGGTGTACTTTACCAGAAAATCATTCTTGCCATTTGGTGTTTCCCAGACTTCTTCAGGAGTGACAGGGCTTGTGATTGTCATATTGTCTTCGAAATGTTCATCCCATCCAGTTGGGATAATGTCTTCGATAGCGATTTGCAAGCTCAGGGGAGCGGAATACTTCACCATAAAGTCGTACTTGCCACTTGGTTCTCCCAGTGTATCCCATACTTCTCTTGGAATAGGTGGACTAGGTGGACCTTGGTATTCCTTAGCAATGGAACCTGTGATACTTATGTCATCTTCGAACTGATCATCCCATCCAGTTGGGACAATGTCTTCAATGGCAATCAAAGAACTTTGAGGAGCAGTGTACTTCACTAGAAAGTCGTACTTACCGCTTGGTTCTCCCAAAGTATCCCAAACTTCCTTGGAAACGGGTGGAACTTCATTTGGATGTTGCTTAGTAATATGGTTCGAGATCACTTCGTCGTCTTCAATAGCATTTACTCCTTGGCTGATGAAATGGGACATTAATCCTCCAAAATGAGGACTTTGATCATTCTTCTGAGTTCCATTAGCATAGCCCAGACCTAGCTTATCGAACTTGTAAGGCACATCAAGGAGTTGTCCCCATACTGTGCAACCACCCTCTTCGACCACAGACTTAGCATCTTTGAGGGAAGCCATTGTTGGAGTTATTTTTGTAGCAGGAGTAGTAGAAATATGTTTGGCAGTAGAGAGAGCTAGAGGGACCAACTCAAAAGATTGGCAGGGGGTTTCGATGAATTCACCATCCATCTCAACATACTTGGAGTTACTCAGGTGGCTAACCACATACTCTTCTTCACCATGAACCGTAACGACCTTTCCTTTTATCGGATATTTTAACTTCTGGTGCAGGGTAGAAGTTACAGCGCTTGCCCCATGTATCCAAGGGCGTCCTAGTAAACAAGAGTACACTGGATGAATTTCCATCACATAAAAAGTAGAATCAAAGATCTGAGAGCCCACTCTGATTGGGAGCTTAACTTCTTCGTATACTGTTCTTGTTGACCCGTCGAAGGCTCTTACCACAACATCGCTTGGTTGTAACACAAGTCCTTCGAAGTCAAGTTTTTCCAATACTACTTTTGGTAACACATTTAATGAGGAACCATTGTCTACCAGCACATGAGACAAAGTGGTGCCGTTACATTCAATAGAGATGTGCAGGGCTTTATTGTGATTTTTCCCAGCAGGTGTTAAATCAGCATCAGAGAAACCGAGACCGTTATCCACTGTTAGACTGGCAACACAATTTTCAAATTGGTCGACTGAAATCTCATGTGGTACATGTGCA
This sequence comes from Vicia villosa, assembly GCF_029867415.1. Classification (NCBI taxonomy): domain Eukaryota; kingdom Viridiplantae; phylum Streptophyta; class Magnoliopsida; order Fabales; family Fabaceae; genus Vicia; species Vicia villosa. The sequence continues at coordinate 31,771,946 of NC_081184.1, forward strand.
GCTTTCAAGAATTTCATCAGGGCCTTGGCACGAGCTTCTGAATACTTCAACAGAGATAACATTGAAATCTTTGAAGCAGTGTGCCCTAGTTGTTCAACAATATTGTAGTCACTTTTGCAGATGATTTTCAATATCTCCTCCATTTCTTGCCTCGAAGGATCTTCAACAGTGACTTCAACAGGTACTTGAACTGGTTCAATTAGTGGCTCTTTGCCTCGAGCATTGACATCTTAATTAGGAACTGGGACCTGGACTGGAGTAGTAGTAACATTTGGAGAAATTTCTGGCGAAAAGATCCTTCCACTTCTTGTAATCTTACTAGTCCCCACAATATTATCAACAACTGGATTAGTAACATTCACAGCCTCATCAGTCGAGGTGTCTTGTTTAACTCCATGGACATAAACATTTGCTCCATAAATCCATGGGACAGCCTTGTCTGAGGAATATGGAAATGGAGCCGAATTGGTGATGATTACAGATGCTACTCTGGGTGCAGCAGAAATCTTGAAGGGAGCCTTGGTAGGGATTTTCAATGGTACGTTAGAAACCACTGAGACGTCCTCTATCTTCATCCCATTTGAAAAACCTTCGCACAAATTGTCTATAGAAGGGAGTTTCTCAAACATAATGATACGACGATCCATCCACTTTTGAATTCCTCTTTTCAGGTTTTCACAACCATTGGGTAGGTGTGCACAATAATAGCAATCAGGGTCACAACCTGGAAATAAACCAGCTTGTATTAGCTTTCTTTTGATTTCAAGGAGCAGAGTTGACAATTCTCTCACATCATAGATATAAACAGTGTCCATGATAGCATTAACGGTCTTGTCGTGTTTCGGCATAGGCGCAGTGATGACATTTGGAGTCTCTGGAGGATCGAATTCGATTTCCCCAGCATCTATCATGTCTTGGATCTTATTTTTCAAGGCCCAACAGTGATCTGCGTCATGTCCTGGACAATTGGAATGGTATGCACATGTTGTGTCGGGGCGATAACTAAGAGAGGAAGTGTTGACATTCTTCGGAGGGTCTTTCAATGTAATCAGATTTGCCTTTAACAGGTGCTGCAATGCTTGAGAGATTGGCATGTTGATTTTGGTGAAGTTTCTTCTTGGTGCATCTGGTCGACGGGTATATTTCGGCGGTTGATCTTTTTGAGGTGCAGATGCAGAGATCAGAACAGCCCCTACAGATTGGTGATGTTCACTTTTGTTGCGACTTTTCTGACTGTGCACTGTATTGACTTCATTTCTTCCACTGATGGGCCTCTTTGTAGTACCGGAGGAGGAGCCTACTTGAATTTTTCCACTTTGAATGCCACTTTCGACGCGCTCTCCAATTAATATCAGGTCAGTGAAACCTGACGACGAGCTTCCCAGCAAATGACTGTAAAAAGGGCCAGTTAAAGTGCCCATGAACATGTTGACCAGCTCGCGATCAGATAAGGGAGGTTGAACCCTTCCAGCTAGATCTCTCCATTTTTGTGCATACTCTTTGAAGTTTTCTTTTGGTGCCATGGTCATGCCCCGTAGATGAGTACGGGTTGGTGCAAGGTCAGCGTTGTATTGATACTGTTTGTAGAAAGCAGCAGCCAAATCTTCCCAGGTGTGAACTTTTGTACTTTCCAGTTGGTAGTACCACTCGAGTTGTGTACTCGACAGACTTTCTTGGAAGAAATGAATCCACAATCTTTTATCCGCCGTATGAGGTTGTATCTTTCTCACATAGGACCTTAGATGCAGCTTTGGGCAAGAGACTCCATCATACTTTGCAAAGACAAGAACTTTGAACTTTGGAGGGATAACAACATCTGAGACGAGTCCAAGATCATTGAAGTCTAAACCAGGTATTTTTTGTATCTCCATAGCTTTCATGCGTTCTTCCAACTTCTGGTATTTACTATCACCCTGTTCGTCTTCGGAATGATAATCTTCTTCGTTAGCAGAGAGAGAGGGTTTGGCAGAACCCTGGTTGCTGTGATTGTCTTCTTGATCACCTTCACCGACTTCTTCAGGGATTGGCGCCTTTTTGGGCATCCTGGCTGGGACTCTGACTTTCCTCACGAGGTAGCTTAAACCTATAGATCCCTTGGACTTCTTTTTCTTCTTGGTTATCAGAGCTTTTAGTTCCTCTTGTCCCTTTGCTAGCTCCAAAATTGCTATCTGAACTTGGGCGTTTTGTGCATCGAGATTCTTGATGCTTGTTTCGGAATCCATCCCTTCTGACTGAAATAAACAGTGAGGAGATGAGAAACCTGTTATGTGAACCTGTTATGCACTGCTTATGAATGAAATGTATACGCAATGTTTTCAAGGATCTTAGAATTTAAATTTATTTAAACAAAAGAGAAACAAACATTTATTAGTCAAACATTTTATTTCTTTTTTTTCTTTTCTTTTGTCTTTTCTTTTTTCTTTTCTTTTCTCTTTGCCTCTTTCGGGCTTACAAGATAAAGCAAAAATAAAGAAAATAAAGGATTCTTCAAGCCTCCCATGGACGCTTTCTCTTTGCACCCAGGAACGTGTTGATCTGCTGTTCTTCATGGAGTTGTCTGGTGAGCTCCAACACTTTCCTCTCATAGTCTTGATAGTGTGCTTTGAAGGTGTCCCTTTCTTCTTTTAGTTGAACCCAAGATTTATGCAGCTCTTCCAGGTCAGTCGGCATGTCTGGATGTAGAATAACTCGAGGTTCCTCCCCTTCGACTTCTGGCTCAATAGTCACAGGTAGGATAGCGGGATATGGCATGATGAACTTCTGAGCACGAGCACGCACCCATTTGAGGTAAGGCTCCATGGGAATAGAATTCCATTGTCCTAAAGACTTGCTTTCTACTTTGTAGACACTGCCCCAAGCATGTATAAACCTTCGTCGATATCTTTGGGAATCATCTTCGTAGTCGAACACAATGCCGTGGATGATCATGTCGTGAGGACCATTTCTTCGTGCATATCCAAATTGGCGCAAAGCTAAGGAGGGATTGTAGGTGATGCCTCCCCTAATTCAAATGAGTGGCACATTAGGGTACTCCCCACAATGGTCAATGAGAGTGATGTCTTCTTGAAAGAAGTTGTTCCACCGGATATCTGAATGAGACAAGGACATAATCCTGCGAGACCATTGCATCCTTTGCTCGTTTCTCAACACTGATCGGGGAATGTGTGATGTAAACCATCTAGCCAGTAGTGGTACACAACACATAAGAGTTCCTCGTTTTTTCATGGTACGAGTGTGTAGAGAATGTAGAATGTCTCCCAACAAAGTAGGTATCGGATTGCGGGTTAAGAAAATGTTGATAGCGTGCACACTTATGAATTGGTCGGGATTAGGGAATAAAACCAACCCATAAATCAAAAGAGCTGCAACTTCTTCAAAAGCTTGGTAACTCCTATCCTTTAATAGTGATCGAGCCTTTCCCATTAAGAACTTAGCAAGCAAACCCTCGACTCCACTCTTTGTTTCCCAATTAGACTCCATTTCTGACTTTCGTAAATGTAAGGCAGCAACAATGATTTCAGGCTTTGGGATCTTTTCTAAACCAGTGAAAGGTAATTGATCTCGAACAGGTAACCCAATTAGTTCAGAGAATTCCTCCAAGGTGGGTACTAGCTGGTAATCAGGAAATGTAAAACAATGATGTTCGGGATCAAAGAATTGGAACAGGGCCCGTATCATGTCTTCTTCAAATTTTGAGGTAACCAAATGGAGTAGGTGACCGTGCCTTTCGGTGAATTGAGCATTTCTGGGAAATTCTGATATTAATTCCTTAAGTTCAGATGGTACTGTGGAGATGTTGATCCGGATATAATTTCTGGTAGCGAGAGCCATTACCTGCAACAATAGAACAAAAATAAACTCTTCGATCCTTGAAATGATTAGTGAAAAATGATATGTTTATGATGTTATGATGTTATGATGTCAAACATGTGGAAAACACAAGCAAATCACACAATAGCCTTAGGTTTAAAGGCTTGCACGAGGTTCATAGGTGATACCCTCCCCACTGAAGTTGAGTTGGTTTAAACCTGTCTTAGAATCGTATTCGGGTTCTATGATCCTTAGAGACAACATCTCAATACGGCACTCGGACGGCCGATCAAAACATTCCTCGAGGATAACCAACTTTGATCAATTTCAAAGCCAGTCACTTAATAGGCCATAAGTCAAGTTCAACTAAATGTTCTAAGGCAAATTAGTGCTTGATGACATTTCGGAAGCCTAACATACTCCTTGATCGTTTTCAAGGAATATCGGTACAGACCAAAGTGTCGCACTAACGGTGACTACCAGATCAACCATATCGGTACATGCCGTACAGTTTCCTTGGTCTATTGCCACATACTTAAGGTATCTCGAGATTCGGGCTAGAATCTTTCACACAAGTAAATTCAATACCCAAACAAACCTTTGAAAAAATAGAGCAAACAAGACAAACAATTGAAAACATCGAAGTGATCTAAACTCTAAGGTAACCCCTTTTAAAAAAACATTTTTGTTTTTTTTAAATTCCCTAGCAGAGTCGCCAATTCTGTCGCCTCGGTTTTTTTTTTCGGGATGCAAACTGACTCTTCTTTTATTTTTGAGTTGTGAAAATCAGAGAGTCGCCACCGACTTTTATTTAATCCAATTAAGGAAAGGTTTATAAAAGAAACAGAAAAAGACCTTAAAGAGATTTTGGGTTCGGGGGTAGGTTATACAAAGGGAAGGTGTTAGCACCCTTTGTATCCATGGTTATCCATGGGCTCTTAATTGCTTAGCTCACTTGTTTGAATCGTTTGTTTTGCTTGAAATGCTTGTATGTGGTTTTAAATATTTTGTAAAGAGTTAACTTTGTAATGATCCTTGTGCGGATGTATACAAAGTATTTATCTTTCGAAAGATTGGTTTGAAAAAGATTTTTAACTTCGTAATGATCTTTGTTTGGATATATACAAAATGTAGTCTTTTGAAAGTTTGTTTTTAAAAAAACAGTGATGTGTAAGAGCTTTTGTTGTTTTTGATTGAGAAAGCAATTAGGAGGTATACCCTAAGTTTATAAGGTTCTTTCCTATTTCTTTAGAAAATTTTCCTTGACTGGATACAGACAGAAATTTGAATTGTATTTGAAACAGTAAGATTTGATTTTGAGAAGAGTAACAGAGGGATTACCCTAAGAGGTGCAAGTGTGATTGTGTTTTGTTTTTCAGATATGTTATCTTCGAGATTAGTGATCTAGCGCTTCAGTTATTATTCTTGACATACATGCAGTTTTATATGTACAGAAATTAAAGTGCGGGAATGTAAAATGCGGAAAATAAATCTACGCTATTACATCGATTGTGCGAGAAATGTAAACTACGCTATTTACATGAATTTGACAACCTATACACTTATCTATGAATTTAAATTGCAATAAGATAAAGGGAAAATATTTTTGGATTTTTTGGATTGGTTAATTTAATTATAATTTAGACATATTTAATTTAATTAAAAGGTTAAGAGTTAGAAATAAAATTTAAACCTAAAAAAATTAAGTCTAAAATATGTTCAAATTGTTTGTTAATTAATTTTAAAACAAAATTAATTTATTATGATTTTTTGAAATTGTTTTGGATATTCTTAAGTTAATTAACATATAATTATACAAATAATTATACACATAAATTAAACTTAAAGATAAAAATATTCTAATTATGTACAAAATTAGTTCATGATATGTAAACTTAATTTAATAAAAAGAAAAATATTTTTTTCTGATTTTTTGATAGGCTAGAACTAATTAAAAGATAAATATATAAATATTATCTAATTAATTAAACAAAATATTTTAATTATGAATAAAAATAAAATATTTTTATATCAAAAATTAATATAATATTTTATCAACTTAAAAATATTTTTAGTATAATTTTCTGATTTTTTAAACTATTTTAAAATAATTTTGCAAAGAAAATCAAATAAAAAATATAAATTAAGTGATCATGTGTGGTTGATTGGAGGGTCTATAGTATGGATGCGTGCTCAAGAGCGTTGGATGTGGTTACAAGTTGATCTGATGGCTGTAAGCGTGAGGCACATGGTATGATGGTGGACTGCAAAGCACAGGAACCGGGGAGGGTAAAAACGCGCGCTGGTTTGAATGAACCAATCACGTGGCTCCACGCTTCATCTTCTTCATTTCAAAATCCTGCAACTGTAGGTAAAGGTTTTACCTACGGTTTTTTCCGTCACTAAAACTCCTGCAAATCAAAAATCACAAGACATGTAATATAAATAAAACATGAGACCATGGATCGACTGTAAATGGTCCACTGATCACAACCATGGTCTTAGTTTTGTCAGATTTTGCCTTAAACGAAAAGCCCCATTTCGAGCTTCAAGAACCCTAAAATGGCATATGCTTCAAACATCCACTAAAATCAAATTAAAGCTCCAGAAACGATCAGAGCATCTAACCAAACACAAATATGCAATTACATCTTGTTAAACATGCATGTATGATTGAATTCGTGTTAGTTTTTGTTTGGACAAACCGTGAGCTATAGTGCTTGGTTCAGGGTACTTTGATTGTTGGGAATGATTGGGATAGTTTCAGAATTACTTGAGGAACGTGTTTGGATGTTTATTTGTACTTGAAACTAGCTTAAACTCAGAATTCGAAATTTAAATTTCTTTGAAAATTTCAAGTGTGATACAAGTATAATATTGGATCTGAATTCGTGTGTCCTTGATGCTGATGGACTCAAGCTACTTATAGGCAATATTGAATGCTGAGAACTTAAGCAACCATGCTTTTCTTCCATACTTGAGTGCTTTTGAATCTTTGAATCTTTTATGAATAAAAACTTTGAAAATCTTGGCCATGGCTTCAATTTTCTTCACCCCTCTTGCCATAGGTCTTCTATACCTCTATGCTTCAGAATTTGAATCAAACTTGATGACTCATGCTAAAGACAAAGCATTGAATCATTATCTTGGATCATTTCTTTTTTAATTTAACTTTAAATGAAGTAAAATTAAATCAAAAAAGAAATAAAAATGTCATGGGCCTAAGATTGGTCGTGGGAGGCCTTAAATATTATTGGGAACATGTTTGGATCACAAATGCTTGGGCCCTTTTGGAAAAAAAAACAATTTTGATCAATGTTGGTTTCTTGCATTTTCCCAAAAAATGGACAACTTCAACATGGCATAACTCCCTCAATTTTGATCATATGAAGGAGTTCTTGTACTTTTTAGAAACCTCAAGATGTCCTCTTTAAGCTACTTTGGGAAGCTTTTTTGCATTTGGAGAATTTATCTTGATGTTATGGGCTTTGACAAAAAACTGCTTTTTGTTGACTTTGAAAATGACCTGTAATGTCTTGGCTCATATTTTCCAAATGGTAAATCCAATGACCATGGGACCAATTTCATTTGAAAGATAATTGAATTTCCTTCAAAATAAGCTTTGGTTGGAATTTTTCGGATGAACGAGGAGAGAGTTATGGCCGTTCAAAGTTCAGTTGACTTTTTAGGAGAAAACCCTAATTTTGAAACTTAGAGTTTTGTCGATTTCTGAACTTTTCTTGATGAATTATGATCAACCATTGATCAAATGATGAATCTTTTGACAAAATATGGTTGTTGACAAAAAATTTCATTTTTGACTGTCTGTTGACTTTTCGGTCAAACTGGTCGTCTGTTGACTGTTTGAGCTGTTGACTGTACGTCCGAGCGAATCGAAGTTTGAAAATTTTTCTGGTGGTACTTTGAGACATATAGAGATCCATGAAATCCATTTGAGGTCTCAAAAAACTTGTTCTCCTGAAAAAAAACAAAAACCCTAGTTAGGGACTGTTTGTGTAAGAGACAGTTAGGCGTACCTGATTTTTGTGCAATGTTGAGTCTCTGCTGATCATGTGATTATCAGAAGACTTCTAGAACAAAAATCTTGGAATTTTGAAATGCAAAAGATTGATTTGACTGATGGTACAAACACGGAGAATCGTGCTGTCAGCGGGTTTGACTGTTAATTGGCTGTTCGGGCATTAACGTAACAGTTAAAGTGAAAACTTAACAGTTAAAGTTAATTTTTTTTCTTTTTTTTTGTTGTGTTAATGGTGAAAAATTATTTACATGATTTGTTAGAAAAACAAAAACATAATAAATAAATAAAATATACTGTACGCGAACGAAATTACCGATAATAAAATTGAAAAGGATTTAATGCACAGAAATAAATATTTAACTAGCAATAAACACACATAATATTATCTCGATAATTAAACGACGGTACAACAGATAGTACAATATTTAATACTGACAGTACAAATATTACATAAAAATATAGCGAACAGTACGACAAATATAATGAACGGTACATTATTTGAAAGCGAAAGATACGACAAACTTTAAGTATGACGATTAAAAATCCATGCTATAAACAACAGTATATAGATGTACGGGAGTGTAAACATCCCAGGTCCGCATTTTTCAGGACTATGCAGACAGAAAAAGGACATGATCACCACAAAAACAGTGATGACCACAAGAAGAAACGTATCCACCTGTCGCTACCGCGAAAAATGGATCAGAGTCGCCACTAATATATTTATCCCCTCGCGGGAAAGGAATACCAGGAAACCTAACTCGAACAAGAACAAGGTCTTTCGACCAGAGAATAGGGCACGGGAGTCGGTTACGCAAGGGGAAGGTGCTAGCACCCCTCACGCCCATCGTACTCGATGGTATCCACCTATGTTTGTTTCTATCTAAAGGGTGTATCTATCACTAATGCAATGCATGATTAAACCTAAAGTTTTTTAATAATTATTGTGCTCGCTAGAGTTGCCTCTATGCCTACGTATCCTCTTAAGAAGAATCAGAGCACCGTAGTTCTGCTCAAGATTTTCTATGTTTTTTATTGTTTGTTGGTATTTTTATTGAACAGTTACAGCACACTCCGCCGCTCGACCTTTGGAGACTCACGCTGGGATTGGAGTGGAAGTAACATGCTCTTAAAAGCTAAGCAAAAGTATGTCGAGCGTTTCGAGTGACCCTTAAACAAGGAAGACTCAATCAACTCTTGGTTTGTGTTTGTTAAGTTTAGGAATCTCCACTCAAGTGATCCCCTTAAACAAGAGGGACAAGAGCTTCCATTCCATTTTATTAACTTTCAACCTTTATTAATGTTTTATTGTGTTTTATGGATTTTTGTTTGTTATGCAAAAGGGGAACATACATTTCTAACCTAATGCTAACATATAAGAATGGCCCTAAGGTCAAGGATAAGGGATCTCTACCTATGTTATCATGCATAGACTACAACCTAAGTTGTTCTATATGACTCATCTTAATGAAGATTGAAGTCACCGCCCTAAGGGAACATGGTAAGCATATAGTAAAAGATAAGCAAAAGCAACAAGCAAGGTAGGTGACTTAAAGAAGTCCCTAACCAAGTCTACTCCTAAGAGAGACTACACACAATGAATCCCAAGAGAAAACAATCCACAAAAGGTGGAGGAAGAACAAACAATCGTCGCCCCTTAAACTAAAAACAATCAAAGTGTGAAAGAAGAGGCAAAGCATGAGAAAGAGGGAAGAAAGCCCTAGGGCAGTAGCAAACCAAATAAATTAGTGTCCTAAATCAAACACAAAAGCATCATGGCATCACACGAAAATATTCACAAGGAGTTACCAAAGTATCGCACGAATCGTTACTTAACAATTAGCGAACACACATCAATTAATCAAAACAAAAAGCAAATGAAAACATGAACTAAGTTTGAGGTCAGTAGCATATTAATTGATTTATGGGTCTAAGACCTTATACCAATCTATGTTAGTCAATTAGCTTGAAGCAACATAAAGTTCTAACAAAAACTAGACGAAACTAGGTCAATACTAACTAAACGATTTCAAATTATGAATGGAGTTAGAAAAATGTAATCAAATGATATAAGTCAGTAGCTAATAACCTCTAATAGGTGTCTAAACAATCATAGAATCATGTCAAGAAGTCTCGTACAAAATTATAGGTCATTTGGACAAGTTATGGTACAATCGTTAGCCAAAAGCAAGTTATTTACATGTGAGAAAATCAAGTAAAATAAGAAAGCACGATTTAAAAATTTCAACTCCGGGTCTTAGGACCTCTAAACATCCCTAATTATATGTGAAAAAAATATCTAAGGCTATTGCATAAATGCAAAGCAAATTATAGGTCAAATTCACATGGTTATCCGTTTAGGAACGCACATTACTCGGGTATAGAAAACCTAATGAAAACCTAACCAAAACATGGAATTGGACTTTTATTTTTTACACACATTATGACATATGAGTCTACTGAAACTACACAAAAATTGGTAATTAGATTCTATCCCTAAGGCCCCTAATCAAATTAGTTTGTAAAACATACCAAGACGTGAGAAAATATGAACACACTAAAGAAAAAGATTTATTAAAAATAGTAACCTAAATTCTAAAAATCTATAAAAAATACTAAAAATATCTACACACATATATCTACCTGAAATGTATTTTTATTTATTTTTTATTTGAAGGAAAATTGGATTGTGAATCAAAAGTTATGAAAGAAATAAAATTGAAACAAAATCTAACTCTGCCTAAAACTGGGGGGTGTGGAAACATTTTAGAAATGAACTAAGAACATGCTGTGATTAGCGCATGGGCCTAAAACTGGAGGGTGTGGAAAACGAAATTGGTAGGCCCAGTATGTTCAAAACGCGGCCCAGCCCCATATTCACCTTATTATTTATTTCAATTCATTCATTTTTCATTTCCGTTTTCGTTTACTTCACCAGCATGTGACGTCACATTATTCTCCTTACTTCATGGCATTTGATTACACAAACAATGCATTACTATCATCATACAGCAATTTCCATTTCATTTCTTCACAAACAGTGCAACATTATTATACAGTACGTGGCTATTATTATAAAATGTAGCGTATGTGATATTATGTGAACACACATCAACTGGTCAGGGAGAAATTTAAGTGACTAAAGATAAAACACATAAGCCAGGTCCAATCACACCATGCCAACTCATGTATTAATCATTTAAATAAAACAAAGAAACAAAATGATGGGAAGATAGACCAATTCCCCAGCGCCACGTATGCAGATCAGAAGTGCCCATGCAAAAATGAACCAGATGCCGGAACTCCGTTCCGGTCGTCTTCTCCGGCACAACCTCCACCGGAAAAATATCAAAATGCCCGGAAACTTAAAAAGCTACTACCTTTCGACTCTATTTTTCGCGTAGATTCCGAATCCGGCCTCAGTTTTTCATGATTCTATTCCTATCATCCTAACCGAACACAACAACCAAGCCCTAACTTTCACAACTTTCTTTAAAAACAACTCTAAGCATATCAATGTACTCACAATCGATCATAGGATTCAAAAATGTGATTCAAGCATTCAAACAATCATTATTATGGAGAAAACGAAATTGACTTAAAAGGATTCACAGATTTCATACAAATGCAACAAACACTTGCAAACATGGTGGTTCTAGTTGTCCTAACCCAAATCCCTGATGATGGGAGTTCCAGACTTATACATGCCTCTAAATGCAAAGGATTTGAATACTTACTTGAAATGTCCTCGAACCAAAGCCAAGAGAGTGCTAGAATTTTCTTGCAGAGCGAATCCAGAAGATGAAGGCGAGCTGCTCAGATTCTTGATTCCAAATCCTTGAGAAATAAACTCAAGGTTCTTGTAGCTCTAGCGAGATGAATCTTGCTTCAGAAAATGATGAAGCCATGGCGATGATGATGATGATGCTATAGCAGTAGTGCGTGGTCTTGATGATGGAGATCTATGGAGAGTGCCAGAGGTTGATTTGTTATGGAGGTTGATTGTGATTGGTGGTGGCCGGAGTTAGTTACGGTTTGTTATGGATGTGAGGGAACAAGAGAGAGTGAAGAGAGAGTGGAAAAGAAAGTGACGAAATCTGAAAAATGAAGTGTGTCCCCTGCAATTGTGAAGGATTCCTGCTTATATATGGGAGTGTGTGGAGTATGGTGGAATTGCAAGTAGTGAATCTTTTTCCTTTAAAACTTAATGCACAAGGGTTATGCATTTGTAGCGAGATTCTCACGTGCTTTTCTTGGTTCAGCAATATGCATGGCTTGTTATGGAAATATAGTGGTGTGAAGCAATCTCCTGCATATGCTACAACAACAAAACTATGCTAATGCCCATGTGCCAAGAACAGTTCGCCTAGCCCACTTTGAGACTTCATATCTTGACCTTTATACCATGAAATGCTACCATGTTTTGATTAAATGGAAGAGGACATGGTAAGGAACAATTCAACACCAAGATTGATCTCAATGAACGTTTGTAGGCCCCTAAAAATGACTTTGAATTCAGCACGCCACGTGTTTGATGAAAGGTTCACGCGTGACCTGGATTTATGCCCAGCTTACCATTGCAGTGGCGACTTGACGAGGGCATGACTTTAGGGCTCTATAGTTGATTCGATACACACCCAATTAACATGAATTTGGTACCAATGGAGAGAGCACATGGAGAGAAAGGGATTAGTATCGAGTTTGAAATCCATGGATCCTTGTATTGCTCTAAAACTGACTTCAATTATGGAACACCACCTGTTTGACGAATTGCATGCGCTGTGCCCAGAATTTTGCCCAGCAGTATGACTCACACAAATTCGAAACATAGAACTTCATGCCTCCATAACTCTTGATATGAGCATCCAATTTAAAATCTTCCAACTACGAAGTTGTTGTATGCCATGATATGAACATTTTTGATGTTGAGCTTGTCTTGAATTGGAGCCTCAAAGCTTGTGAAAAACGGACCTGAAGTAGGCTGACCAACCAATCCTCAATTTATTCAAAAATTTCCTAAGTATAAAACTTTCTTCTTATGGCAACTTCAATTTTCAACTAACTTTCCAATTTTGGCAATTTTGAATATTTCTTGATTTTATTTTATTATGTTGACTTTTCTTTGACCGATTTTCCACCACGAGTCAATATTTGACAATTGACTTTGACTTTGACCAAAAGTCAACATTTTCCGATTTTTCTGATTCCATGTGAATTTCCCGGTTAATTCATTTCCGATCCAACCCTCAATCAGTTTTCAACCAACTAAGCTCCAGTGAATGCTATTTCTTCAAGACAACCATATTTTCGCATCCACAATCATTTCCTGATTAAATTTTAACCAAAAAGTCAACAGGGTTGACTTTGGTCAAAACCCTAGTTTGAAAACCATGAATTTGAGGATTGCATCTCTTGATTAGAGCTTTGAATTGAAGAGGATAAGACTCTGATTTTAGGAGGACTTCAAGGGGAATGATGCCATACAATCAGACTTCAAATCTTCTCTTATTTTTTATCAGGAATTTCTTCTGCATGAGCTCCTTTCTTATCAATTCTGAATAGTAACCATGATATGGATGAATGTAATGGATGAATGGCCTAGATGAGGTATGCACATGAATGTGAGGCGAGGGCCAATTGGGGAATAAATAAGTGGGCAAATTTTGGGGTGCAACACCACCCACTTTGCCATTTTTACCGGCGAAGAAGAGGAAATGATTAGGAGATAGTATGATAGAAATTTGGGAGATGAGTGAAATTTGATGCGAGATTTTATGGAAAAAATGAGGGGTATCTATAGAGTGAAAAGAGGGATGGAGACGTTGGGGAATCAAGTGGTACCGTACAAAGAGGAAATTTTGAATGATAGTAGGTTTTGAAAAAAATACATGGTAGGGTTTGAAAAGAAAGATGTATAGAATAAAGTTAGGATTTGATTTGAAAGAAAGAGATTTGAAAAGAAAGAAAGAGATTTGAAAACAATAATATAGTACAAAAATTAGTGGGAAACAAAACCAATAATAATTTAATTGTTACCAGTACAGTTTGAATCCCCGGACTCTGCACCTGCAAAATTTAATTTTGTACCAATTGCGTCAGTATAATAAATCTCAAATAAACAGCGTGTGAAGTGATAAGCAGTATTTGGCGTTTGTGTAAGAATAAATTCAACAGCGAACCAGAATACCGTATAAAAATATTCTAAAAAAACTGAGTATTCATAAAATCAGGATATTTATGAAATAAAATCCAAGATTATATAAAACTCCCAATTTTTAGAAAGAAGTCCGTTGCCTTCTCTTTGAAAAAAGATGCGGGCAAATTTTAGGGTATAACACATTGTAACTCTTATAAGAATTTGTTTACATTAATTTGTAAGAACTAGAGTGATCAGGTTGTGATCAATATACTCTAGAAAGTCTTAGAGGTTATCTAAGCAGTTTGTTCCTAGAGTGATCAGGTTGTGATCAGAATACTCTAGAAGACTTAGAGGTTATCTAAGTGGAAAACCATTGTAATCTTGTGTGATTAGTGGATTAAATCCTCAGGTGAGGTGAATCACTCCAAGGGGGTGGACTGGAGTAGTTTAGTTAACAACGAACCAGGATAAAAATCATTGTGCAAATTGTTTTTATCTTACAAGTTTTAAAGCTACACTTATTCACCCCCCCCTTTCTAAGTGGTTTTCTATCCTTCAAAGAATCAGTGTACAATTTTCAAATTTCAAACCCTACTTCCACTATTACATTTCATAACAAAGTAAATATTAAACATGAAGGAGATAAGAAAACACAGCAACTTCAAATTTCTAGAAAATCTCTTTGACTTCAGTTTGTTCTTCAAATTCTTGTTCTTCTTTTTTGAATCTTCATGCATAACCTTCCAATAGCCCACAACTTCCAAAAATGACTTCATATTTCTCTCATGTCTTCATCCCATATGAATAAATTATAAGTTTCATCACTCCTCCAAAATGGACATCTCCAAAAAAAACCTTCCTTTATTATGTACCTTCTTGCATTGGTACGAAACCATACGACTATCACAACCACCGAAATTTCCAAATCTAGATTTTATAGTGGAAGAAGACATAGTAAAACCTTTGGATGAGTTTGTCTTCAAATGCAACATTTGAAACGAAACTGAACAACAACAATGAGTATGGGTGTTCTTTTCTTCTTCCCGACGATGTTGAAGGCGTTGGTGTTAGGGTTTGTTTCTTTTTTCATTGGAAAAATGGATACTTAGTGTTTAACATATATAAAGATGCGCCACTGTGTAACAACGATTTTATAAAGGAGTCGTAGTGATATACCTATTATTTTTTAATTAAATATAAACAAAATTGAATAGGCACGCATTAACTTAAAATGGATTAACTATTTGAGGAACCTGAGGATCGAAACCAGGAAAGCTGAGTTGTATCACCACGGTTAGGTAAATATTCATAATTATAACCTTAATTTTTTTAAAAAAAAATAAAGAACAATTGTTAGCGCATGAGTTTAGAAGTGTCACCACGGTTTTGGGGCGAACCATGGTGACTTTGGCGTTATTGTTTTCGCGTTTTGTAGCAGTGATGAAACAATCCTCCCCATATATGATCAAGCCGGAACCTTCAA
Organism: Vicia villosa; assembly: GCF_029867415.1. NCBI lineage: Eukaryota > Viridiplantae > Streptophyta > Magnoliopsida > Fabales > Fabaceae > Vicia > Vicia villosa. The sequence goes on from NC_081184.1 coordinate 31,787,420, forward strand.
GCTCTCGGTAAGGGAAGTTCCTAATCCTTGAAAATGTATCTTCAAGGGTTGCCTTAACTTTTCTCCTTTTTTTCTTCTACTGGCACAGTCTAAACTTCCCTCACCCTTTTATAAAATTAGAAATTTATTTTTATTTTAATTATTCTTATCAAATACGGTAATTTGACTAATTCTAATTGTTTAGGCCAATATTTCTAAATAATCGCAACCCTCCCTATTTTCTATTTATATTGTATTTTATATTTTATTTTATTTTATCAAGCCTTGAATAATAACACAATTCAAATCACAAAGCACACCAAAAAATATCAATTAAAATTCTGATAGAATCCTAATAAATTTTTTGGAGTGTTACAACTTTCCTCTTCTTACATAATTTTCTTCCTTGAAAAATTACCTGATAAGAACAACTCGGGATAAGACTCCTTCATCTGACTCTCTAGCTCACAAGCCACGCTGCTATCTACGGATTCTCCACACATAACTTTCACCAAGGGAATTTGTTTACCCCTTATTTGCTTTACCTTTCAATCCTCAATCCGCAAGAGCATGTCTTATAAGTCAGGTTATCTCATATTTCCAGGTCATCCGACTGAATCATATGAGACGGGTCTGGGACATACTTACGGAGTTGGGAGACATGATATACACTATAAAGATTAGAAAGAGTGGTGGTAGTGCAACTCCATAGGCAACTTCCCCGACTCTTTCAAGAATTTAGTACGGACCAATAAAATGTGGAGTACGCTTTTGAGACTTGTTTCAAAATGAGGACCATTATACCTTTGCCAAATCCTTCAAATCTCCAAAATGCCACACTTTACTAATTAGTAAGGATTAGGAATTGGATTAAGGTGTAACCTCTTCTTAGTACACTATTTACTCAATTTGTCTCACTTAATAAAGAAATGAGCATTTAAGAGGATATGGGGTATTACAACCTAGGCAAAATACTAATTTTAGTCTCGTATCTTTAGGGAGTGGTTCATTTTGCTCGATTAATTTGAAAAATGACCATTTAGATCGTTCTACTTTTCAAAACGTGTCATGTGAATCATTTTCATCCAAATTTCAATAATGACCCCGATTTTTTGCTGACGTGTAATCTTTAATTTTTGTAACGGACTTAGCGGCAGAAAAAACGAATGCTACATTTTTTTCTGAATTTTAATTTGATTCTCCATCTTCTTCCACAAAATTAAAAATAGATTCCTCAAATCCACCGATTAATTCAATTCAACTCAACCTATTTTGCTGAAGTCACTTTATATTTATGAGTTTAATAACTATGGATTTAATTTACTATTTCGGATATATACGTTTTGTATAAATGCTTTATAAAAATATATTTTGAGGACAAAATTATAAAAATAGTATTTGTATGAGTCAAATTTAATCTAAATATTTATAAGTAATTTTTTCTTATTATCTCTAATTTTAAATATTATTTACAATTTAAATTATATATATATATATATATATATATATATATATATATATATATATATATATATATATATATATATATATAGGAAGCATAATCTTACTCCAAGAGTAAATTATCAAGACTAACTCGTCATCATAACCATTGATTCTTTTCAATCTAATGGTTACAATTAATGAGTATTATTTTTCTCTCTCCACATTTAATTACTTATTAATTTTAACCATTAGATTGAAAAGAATCAATGATCATGATATGAAGTAAGTCTTTATAATGTACTCCTGGAATAAGAATATCCCTCCAAGAGTAAATGTTGAACACTTACTCCAAATCTTAAACATTGATTATCATTAATCTAACGGTTTTAATTGATCATTTAATTTAATTATTTTTGGATATATTTTTCTATATAAAAAATTAATTAAGGTCGTTAGATTAATGATAATCAATGATTAAGATTTGGAGTAAGTGTTCAACACTTACTCTTGGAGTATATATATCCCTCCTCATATATATATATATATATATATATATATATATATATATATATATATATATATATATATATATATATATATATATATATATATATATATATATATATATATATATATATAGGACATATCATATGAGAATGCATTTTTTATATGAGAATGTGAGAATGAATCCGAACTATTGTATTTTAAAATAAATGGTTGAGATAATGTGTGAGTTTTTTTTGTCTCCTCCATTATTAAAATAAATGATATAGGAAAGAGACAAAAAGATTCACACACAATCTCCACCATTTATTTTAAAATCCAATGGTTCAGATTCATTCTCACATTCTCATATAAATATGGCATTCTCATATGATATGCCATATATATATATATATATATATATATATATATATATATATATATATATATATATATATATATATATATATAACGTAAGATTAAATTAACGTTCAAGATTTAAAAATTCCAAATAAAGTTAACCATAGCGAATTATTTACTATTATGCTTGGTATTTAAAAATTCCATAAAAAGAGATTCTTACCTAAAATACACTACAAAAAAAGTGCTCCCCAGCGACATATATTAGCGACGTGGAAGTCACGTGGGTAATTATTGCCTCTAGCGACGTGGAAGTCACGTGGGTAATTATTGCCTCTAGCGACGTGACAACCACGTCGCAACATGTTTTTAAATTTAAAATAACTTTATAAACATAAAGTAATGAGGAGACAGGCGTTGGGTTACGTGAATAAAGTTGCGACGTGGGTTACACGTCGCTACATTAAATGTATAAATTAAAATTTAAAAAGCTATAACGTTCACATGAGTGGGAAGATTCAAATTTTAAAAAATCCAGTTGTGACGTTATAAACACGTCGCAACCTTTAGAGGGAAAATTCAACGTTCCAATGAAGTGACATGGTGGCAGCATTTATGGCAGAGACATTAATTAAATATTATCGTTTGCTTGTTGCGACGTGGTTTGCACGTGGCAAATAACGAGGTTAAATACACATCGCTACAATGTGTATTAATCAAAGAAATTCACTTCACTCCACCACACCAAATTCGTTTCAGAAACCATTTTCGTTTCAGCAAGCTAATTCTCTCCCAAAATTGAAACCTTCTCTCCCAAAATCCAACTCCAAATTGAAACCATTTTCGTTTTATATATCAAAGGTAATTAAGGTTGCATCAGTATTTTCTTATAGTTTTATTCTATATTCTGTTTTTAATTTTTGATTTTATTTTGGTATAGGTTTAGTAGATTGAAGAAGGAGGAGTAGATTGAAGAAGGAGGAGTAGATTGAAGAAGAGGTAAGTAAATAAAATAGATTTTTAATGTGATTTATAATGATTTTTCGCATAGATTTATGGTATAAAATAAAATTTATTTGTATAGGTTTTTGTTTTTAATAGGTTTTTGTTTATATTCTGTTTTCTGTTTTCAATAGGTTTTTGTTTTTTTGTATAGATTAATAGATTTATTATAGTAAATAAAATTTTTAAACAGAATATATTAAAACTAAAAACAAAATATTAAAACTATAGATTTATTATAGATTTAAAAAGAATATAGGTTTTTATATAGAATATAGATTTATTATAGATTTAAACAGAATATAGGTTTTTAAATAGATTTATAATATATTTAAACAGAATATAGATTTAAATAGATTTATTATATATTAAAATTATTATATATTAAAACTATAGGTTTTTATTATAGATATAAATAGAATATAGTAAATAAAATAAAAACGAAAATTAAATATGTTTTTTATTAATATTTTTAAAACTATTAGAAAAAAATTGCCATATTAAAACTATTATTAAAATTTTTATATATTATTATTATTATTAAAACGAATTTTTTGTTTAATATTTTACAATATATAAAATAGATTATTATAAATATTAATATAATTTTAAAAAGAATATAATAGTTATATATATTATAAAGTTTTCATTTTTAAGAATATAATATAGATATTATAAAGTTCTCACTCTAAAAAATAGATTATTATAACTTAAACAAATTTTATATATTCAAAACTAATATAATAGTTATATATCATAAAGTTTTCATTTTTAATTTTTATTATATATATTATTTATTATAATGAGAAATATTATACTATATTTAAAAAAAACAAAATACTCAATCACTATTTTATATAAATATATTTTTTTAAATTTATCTACTTTTTTTTCTAATTTTCTCCAAATTCTGAAACACAATTTTGATGAATATAATGACAATACCTGGCTTTTACTAAAGAGTAATTTTGAGTTTACCAACATTCACAATCAATTAGTTGTCGGTTGTTCACGTTGAGAGTAAATTTACTCTACTTGTTTTATAACAAATCTTCAAAAGTTGGATTTTTGAGAATCTGTAGATTCTTGCTTACTAGCTCTGCATTAAAGTTTTGAAATAAGCTAGCATTTGTGTCAAATTGTAGATGATGCTGTTGGTGCTTGTATATATGTTATAAAAACATAATATGTATGTGTTTGTATATTTCCAAATATAATAGTAATATTTCTTATTTCTTATTTCTTATTTTTATTACTATATATGTAACAAAAACATAATAGTAGTATTTTTATTAAAGAATATTTTCAATATGTGTAGCTTAAAATGTGTAGTTAATAAAATAGTAATTTTATGGTTAACATAGGTTCAATATAACATGTGTAGTTAAAAATATTAGTAGTATTGTTATTAAATAATATTTTTAAGAATAGTAAATATTAACTAGTATACGTCTAAGAATAATATTAAGTTGATTAGTATTCTAACTCAATGACAATGATTGTATAAATGTGCAGTATGGAATATTATCGGTATTATCGTAGTTGGATGTACGATAGAACATTTCCAGGAAGAATGGGACTTAAACCCAATTTTATAGTAGGAGTTGAAGGGTTTATCAGTTGGGCGTTTGCTCAGGAATCATGTCGAAGCGAAGGAGGAGTTAGGTGTCCCTGTCTTAAATGTGAATGTAGACCAATAATTAGTGACCCGCAGGAAATAACAGCTCATTTTCATAGAAGGGGTTTCATTGCGAATTATTGGGTTTGGACGTTTAACGGTGAAGAACTGCCTAGTAACGTACCAGAGACTAGCAACTCTCATGCTTCAAGTAGTCGGCCGCCTGTGGAATATGAGGAAAACTTTAATCTGATTGGTGACATGGTTGAGGATGCTTTTGGTGTAAACGTGACCTATGATGAACCTGAAGATTTTGGTGGGGAAGAGTTGCCGAATGAGGAAGCGTAGAAATTTTATCAGTTGTTGAATGAGATGAATACGCCGTTGTTTGATGGATCCTCTGACTCAAAGTTATCAATGTGTGTGAGATTGTTGGCTGCCAAGGCAAATTGGAATGTTCCTGATCAGTGTTTGGAATTCTTCGTAAAGATGATGTTGGACTCAACTGCAATGAAAGACAACTTGCCTACAACATTTTATGAAGCAAAGAAGTTGGTGTCGAAGTTGGGCTTAAGAGTAAGAAAGATTAATTGTTGCATTAATGGTTGTATGTTGTTCTACGACAATGAGTTTGGTACTCAAGATGGGTTGTTGGAGGAATGTAAGTTTTGTATGAGTCCAAGATATAAAGTTCCAAGTAGAGCCGTTAACACTAATCAAGACCGTGTAGCAGTAAAGTCCATGTTTTATATTCCGATAATACCAAGGTTAAAAAGAATGTTTGCTTCAATGCACAGTGCAAGTCAAATGACATGGCATCACACAAATAACACAAGTCCAGGCACTATGCGGCATCCATCTGATGGCGAGGCATGGAAGCATTTTGATCGAATACATCCTGATTTTGCCGCAGAACCTAGAAATGTCAGGCTTGGATTATGCTCAGATGGTTTTACTCCTTATGTTCAAGCGTCGGGAGGTATGTATTCTTGTTGGCCAGTTATTGTAACCCCTTACAACCTCCCTCCTGAGATGTGCATGACAAAACCATACATGTTTTTGACGTGCGTCATTCCAGGACCTTCGAGTCCAAAAGCAGGAATTGATGTGTATTTACAACCTTTAATTGATGATTTGAAGAGATTGTGGATTGGAGAATGGACTCATGATATATCACGTAAAGAAAACTTTACAATGCGAGCTTCATTGATGTGGACCATCAACGACTTTCCAGCATATGGCATGTTGTCTGGTTGGGGTACGCATGGCAAAATGGGTTGTCCGCATTGCATGGGAAACATTAAAGGGTTCATGTTGGATAAAGGTGGGAAAAGCTCGTGGTTTGACTGTCACCGCAGATTCCTACCACGAAATCACTCCTATAGAAGAAACATGACAAACTTTAAAAAAGATGTACGAGTGAAAGATTCGCCTTCGCCTCGATTGTCACCATGGGCTATATGGGAACAAGTTAGTGAGCTACCAAAATTTACAGATACTGGCAAAGAATGCCGAATTGAAGGATACGGAGTCACGCACAATTGGACAAAAAGAAGTATATTTTGGGACCTCCCGTTTTGGAAAGATAACTTGTTGCGCCATAATCTAGATGTTATGCATATTGAGAAGAATTTTTTGATAATGTATTTAACACAGTGATGGATGTGAAAGGCAAAACGAAAGATAATGAAAAGGCTAGACAAGACATGGAAAAATGGTGTAACAGAAGAGAGTTGGAGTTGAAGCCTCTACCGAATGGAAATTTATTAAAACCCAAGGCTTGTTTCACTCTGACTTCCCAAGAAGCTAAAGCTGTTTGTCGATGGCTAAAAGATTTGAGAATGCCCGATGGGTATTCATCAAATTTATCAAGGTGTGCTGACCCTAACACTGGGAAGTTGCATGGAATGAAAAGTCACGATTGTCACATTTTCATGGAACAATTGTTACCAATTGCATTTGGCTCGCTACCCAAACATGTTCTTGATCCACTAACTGAAATTAGTCAGTTTTTTAGAGATATTTGTGCGTCAGCTTTAAAAGTGGAAGACATCATGAAGTTGGACCAAAACATTGCAATCATTCTTTGTAATTTGGAACAAGTATTTCCGCCTGGTTTCTTTGACTCCATGGAACATTTACCTGTGCATCTTGCATATGAAGCTTTTCTTGGTGGACCAGTTCAATATAGGTGGATGTATCTGTTTGAAAGGTTCATGAGTGATTCAAAGCGATCAGTGAAGAATAAAGCAAGAGTTGAAGGTTCTATATGTGCACATTACCTACATCAAGAAACATCACATTTTTGCAGTCATTATTTCAATCACTTGATGTTAACTCCTAGAACCATACGGAATCCGGTAAATGTCAACCAGAGGAGTCAATTCACCTTATCAGTATTCGGTCTTCCAGGTCGACCTTCTGGAAAGACGAGTGTGCATTGGTTGACCCAGAAAGAAATGCAATCCGCACATGTCCATGTCTTGATCAACTGCGTTGAAGTTAAACAATACCTTGAGTAAGTTTACCCAATAGTTTTTTTACCTTTGTTGACAATGTCTGTATACCAAACTTATTTAACTTATGGTGTATATTTTGTAGGGAATTTAACAATGCCTATTTTCATAGTACCGGTGTACAGTCAACATCTGGCGTCATTCATGCTCAATTTCCCTTATGGTTCAAGCAAAGATTGTCTACCGTGTTTCCACCAACTCCAGAAATACTCCATTTGAGAAACTTGGCAGAAGGCCCTATCCAAAGCGCAAATGATTGGCACACATACTTCGTGAACGGATATAAGTTTCACACTGAGGCATGGACCGAAGGGAAAAAAACCATAAACAGTGGTGTATTTGTAAAAGGAGTTACAGATGGTGGTGAAGATGACTTTTATGGAGTTATTAAACATATCTACGAGTTGGTATACCATTACTTGGATTCAGAAAATAAAGTTGTCTTGTTTTATTGTGAATGGTATGATCCAAGTAGAGGCACAAAAATAGACAGGTCATACGGTACTGTTGAGATTCAAATGAACCGGAAATACAAAGAGTATGATCCTTTCATAATGTCAAATATTGTTAGGCAAGTTTATTATGTACCTTATCCTTCATTTGTGACACGTAAAAGAGGATGGTGTGTTGTAATAAAAACAAAACCGCAAGGTCATATTGAAAATGGCGATCAAGTAGAAGATGTTGCCTATCAAGTTAATGATGTTGATCAAATTAATGAAGTGGTTGCAGCTGAAGACATTACAAGTTTGAATGACACAACTGTTGAGGGACATCAAGTTGATGCATCTATATTGTTGGTTGAAAATAATGTGGATGAAGAGAATGATGAAGAGTTTGAATCCGATGACAATAATGAAGAGAATGACGAAGAGAATGATGAAGAGATTGCTTCCGATGACAAAAATGAAGAGAATGACGAAGAGAATGATGAAGAGAATGATATGGATAGCGAAGATGAAGAATAACTAAACATTGAATGTAATATCTAATTATGTGTTAATGAATAACTATTTATGTGTTAATGAATATCTATTTATGTGTTAATGAATAACTATTTATGTGTTAATGAATATCTATTTATGTGTTAATGAATATCTATTAAATATCTATTTATGTGTTAATGAATAATCTATTTAGTGTTAATGAATATATATATATATTGATCTTAATGAATTTATTATCTTTGTTGGTGAATAATAAAATAGGTAACATGCCACCTAAGAGTAAAGATAGTGGTAGGAAGTCCCAACGTCCGAGGATAGTAGTATGTGACGCGCCTCACACAGCCGCGTGTCCCCGCCCTCAGAGTCATGTTGATCCTATGTCTCTAGCCAGTACTCAGGCTTTTATCCCATTACTCTCCTCCCACACATTCCCCCCTGAGGTACCTGCATCTTTCCAGTACTCAGCGGTACCGCCATCCTTCCAGCATCCTGGTGTGCCATCGTCCTTCCAGCAGGCAGGTACCTAGCTTTCCATTCACACATACTGGTGTGCCCCCGCCCAGCTTTCCATTCTCCCATACTGGCATGCCTTCATCCTTCCAGCAGACTGGAGGATCTGGTTTTTCATATCCCATCCAAATGACTTCATCCTTCCAGCAGATGGGAGGGTCCAGCAGTACACGTCCGACACAGGCTGGACGATCTCCTAGTCCACGCCCCACACAGGCTGGACAATCTCCCCGTCCACGTCCCACACAGGCTGGACGATCTCCTAGTCCACGCCCCACACAGGTTGGAGGCTCACGCACCCCACATCCCACACATGTACCAGCACGTGAGGTTGATGAGGCAGTTGATGAGATAGATGGAGCTGATCTTCGTGGGAGGGATGATCCCGATGAGATTCATGTCATTGACGGCAGATTTTGGATTCAGCCCGAAGGAAGCAAGTAAGTTTCCTATTTAAAAACTTTTATAGTATGTATACATTTTCATTTTTTATATGAATTTATATCTAACATTTTCATTTTTTGTTTCAGTTTTACGCCGAGTCGGACTGCTGCTAGGATTGTTAACTATATAATTCAGCAGATGTATAAATCAGCTTTTAAGAGCTATGGGGACGTCAAAAATAAAGATGAATGGTTTAGAATGTTTAAGGTATTGTTATTTATATAGGTTATGCATTTAATTTATTGTTTTAGTTATAGTTATTTAAATAAAATTCTCATTATAATTACTTAACATTTTATTTTAATGTCATACAACATTATTGCAGGAGAAATGTGTGTGGGATCCTTTGAGTGAACAGAGTGTTCAGAAAGTTTTCAATACCAGATGCTCTAAAAGAATGTCTGATATGCTGCGGCGAGTAAGGGAGAATTATGAGCTTCATGGCATCCGTCCTAACTGGATAGGCGAGGAGGTTTTTCGTGAGCTTGTTACATATTGGAGGAGTCCAGAATTCCGGGCTAAATCAGAAACTTTTAAGAAGATGAGGGCATCTGAAAAGGGCGGTTGTGTCAACACAGTTGGAAGTATTAGCACCGCCGAACATGCCCGACGATTGGTAAAAATTTTGAAATTTTTAAGTTACATCTTTATTCATAATATATTTTACTAATTATTTTTAATTATATTATTTAGGCTAAGGAGTTGGGGAGAAGACCATTGATGCCTGAGCTGATTTCGAGGACCCGGACAAGGAGATCGGGAGGTTTTGTCGACGAGCGCACGAAGTTGTATCTTGTAAGTGAAATTTACGTTGTTTATTTTTTTTTAAATTAATACAAAATTTGTGACGTGAATTTCATGTGGCAATTGATAAATTGCCACGTGAAAATCATGTGGCAAATCATAAGCTGTGGCGTGAAAATCACGTGGCAACTTTTTAATATATTTTAATTTATAGTATGTACATATTTAATTAGTATAATTAAATATGCATTTAAATATTTAACTTAAATTTTTTTATTGAATATGTGTGCAGGAAGATTATGATAGCCGACTTGCCATTTTTCTGGAAAATAATCCTCAATTCATGCCAGCAGAGGGGGAGCCGCTTAACGCGGATGTTGATCACTATATTTGGTGTGAGGTTATTAAAGAAAAAGGACCTAATGGTTGCTTTTTTGGTGCTGGAAATTTGGCGGCCAGCTATAGACGTGGTGACCGCAATCTGTTTCAAAGAGTTCAGGATGGAGAGGGTGGATCGCGTCAACCAAATCTGACACAGGAACAAACTGAATTAATAAGGCAATTGGCGAGACGCGAAAAATGAGGCCCAGATCGAGATGATGCGGAAGAAGCAGTCTGATATGGAGGAGCAGCATGCGCGACAGATAGAGGGCATCATGAAGAAGCAAGCTGAGATGGAGGAGCAGATGAGACGGTTTATGCAAGGAGGTGGAAATTACAGTAATGCTCCTCCTCAAGAGCCGGAGGATGACGGAGTGGCTGATGATTTTAATCCGGATAATTATTTTCCGGATGATGCCTCTTAAAAACATTTTGTATTTTATTTGTTTTAAATTTATTTTTATGTAAAATATTCTACACTTTAATTCATTAAAATATTAGTTTTAAATTTTTAGTTTTATTTAATTGAATTTATTATATAAAGTTTATTATATGAATTTATTTTATACAAATTTATTATATAAATTAGTTTTTATAGATTTTATTATATAAATTTTATTTTATAGATTTTATCATATAAATTTTATTATATATAAATTTTATTATATAAATTTTATTATATATTAATTAATTATATAAAATATATAAAACAAATCAAATCTAGCGTGAATAAATTTTTTTAAAAAAAAACATTTAATGTAGCGATGTGGGAAACACGTCGCTACATTGGTCAACAAACACACTTTCCCACACCTGCCACACCTGATGTGTGTGCAGGGAGCTGTTTCCTATGTAAACAAGTTGCGACGTTTGTTTCACGTCGCTACTTTCTGACGTGTTCTCCACGTCGCTACAATGTTGTCACTCGTGCTCCTGCGACATATATGCTCACGTCACTACTTTTTGGTTGCCACGTGATTTTGCACGTTCATTCTCACATTCTCATATAAATATGGCATTCTCATATGATATGCCATATATATATATATATATATATATATATATATATATATATATATATATATATATATATATATATATATATATATATATATATATATATATATATATATAACGTCAGATTAAATTAACGTTCAAGATTTAAAAATTCCAAATAAAGTTAACCATAGTGAATTATTTACTATTATGCTTGGTATTTAAAAATTCCATAAAAAGAGATTCTTACCTAAAATATTCTTATTTCAAGATTAAATCTTTATTAAAATATTTGTTATAATTATAATTAACATTTAGTTAGGACATTATAAATTAAAGGACAAAATATAATTCAAATTTATCCAAATAATTTATTTAAATTTAAAATTGTCTAAACTTTAAATATTTTCAAAACTAAAAAAAAATCCAAACAAATAATATTAGTTATATAATAATCCTAAGCATAAATTGTTTACTCATCTTTCTAGTGAAAAAATTATGTTATTTAAATATCCATAAAAAATTTACTCTTAAAAAAATTAATTTAATTAAAAAAAACTATTTTAGGTATCTTGAATTTTATAATTATAATTAATATTAAGTTACAATATTATGAAGATAAAATATAAGTCAAATTTATCCAAACAATTTATTTAAAATTAAAATGATCTAAACTTTAAATATTTTCAAAACTTAAATAAAAATTCAGAAAAATAATATTAATTATATAATAATCAAAAGCATAAATTATTTACTCATCTTTCTAGTGAAAAAATTATATTTAAAAAAATGTTATATAAATTTCGATAAAAATCTTAACTCATTAAAATTAATTTAATTTTAAAAAGCTATTTTACTATTGTATCTTGAATTTTATAGAATTATATTTTCCATAATTTATTTTGCTAATTAAGTGGTTCTAGACTTAATTTTAAATAATATTTGATGGTGAAGTTATCATTGCAGTATCTTAGCGTGAGAGATATATATATTGGCCTTTGTTAATTTTAAATAATTATTAAAATAAAATTATGTAATACCCAGTATTATAATTGTCCAATTACCAATTCTAAATTAAATTGAGATGAGTAATGGATAAATATGATACACATTCTTACTAATAGGTTTATCACTTAAAACCAAGTCAATTAGTGAGAATGAGGGTATTATGGACATTCCCACTTGAATAAGAATTAAAGCTTGAATTAAGGTTGTTTGGCTTTTATGTATCTAACCATTTTGAAAGCAAAAACCAGAATTTTGTGAGGAAGAGAAGGAAGGAAGCGTGGAAAGAGAAGGAGAGGAAGAAGAGTCCCAAAACCTAGTCCAAGCCTCATCTTTGCATGCAACAGATTCTTGTTCCTATCTTCATCTTGCTTCAGCATCTTCATCTTCATCCACTGATTTTCCTGCTCTGAGGTGAGTTCATAGTTAGTGAACTTGGGGTTTTGCATGTGAGGGTTCAATTGGGATTTTGGGAATGTGAGTGATACATGAATCAATCCTGCTAAAACATGTTTAATCTGATGTAATCCTTACCTGCTGATGTTTCTAATTGTGTTTGTATATCATGTTTTCGTTGGAACTGAGTTGGGTAGATAGGGGATTCATCATGGAGCTTTAGGACTGATATAGAACCCTTAAAAACGCAGAAAAAATGATTCTGGTTCAGTGTAACCGGTTACGCTGTTGAAAAACTGAGAATCTGGGCATTTTGCGTGACCGTAACCGGTTACGGTTCCTGGTGTAACCGGTTACACTGGGCGAAAAAGGAAAAATTCAGCAGAGTGGAAAATTCATATCTCCCGTTTCGTGCGTCCGTTCGACGCGTACCATATACCGTTAGAAAGCTATTTAAGTATACTATCTAGGAAAATTAGCCTAGGTGCTTGAATACTATTTTTTTGATATATCTGACATACCTTTTGTTAAGTGCCACACTAATAACATGTGGAGCATATGTATTTAGACCGTGTTATCTTCTTTATTCTTGATGGTTGTGTTATGTCGTTGTGTATGTCGTCATCTTTATGTCCCTACTCTCAATGGGAATATTCTGGTGCATACTCATTGGTGAGAAGGGATAGCTGGGCATATTCACCGCTCTCAATGGGAATGATCTGGTGTATACTCATTGATCGGTATGATATATGTGGGTACTCGATGGGAATGATCTGGTGTATACTCATCGTGTTACCAAGGAAATGCTAGTGCTTGATGGGAATGATCTGGTGTATACTCATCATGTACTGAAGAAGGCATTTCCTCTAGCGGGAAAACATCGGATGTTGGTACGGTGAGATGGTGATACCACGTCGGTAAGGTCACTTGTTATTCACCCCTAGTGATGCCACATAGGCAATATCATTAGGTCCTCACCGGTGGGCTGGTACAATCATGGTGACGTGGTTGTATTAGCAACATCATACTTGTGTGTCGTTTGTGTGTTTAATGATATCTCATTGGTTAGTCACGGGACTTCTATTGGTGATATTGTCCTTGTTGTGTATTTGTACCTGGCCGTGAGGAAAACCACGGATCCATGGCGGATCCGTTTGATTGTATGTTCCCTGTAGATCCGAGCGGACTAATAGGATAGGCGAACTCACTGAGATTTAGTAATCTCATCCCATTCCAATTATTCTTTTTCAGGTGGTTCGAGGCAAGATCGCGGTAAGGGGAAGATGGATTAGATCTCTTGGCGATGCTTGGATATTACTTCTAGTTCTTATCGTGCTTGCTAGTTTATGTAATTTGGATATGTACTTACATGATGTACTTGTACTTTGGCCATGAAACATTCGGCTTTTGTAATCGTGTACTTCTATTTTTTCCGCTGCAAACATTATGTATTTGTTGTCTTATGAACCATATATAGTACTTTATGCATATTATTCTAGACAAATACGTGTGGGGTGTTACAGTTGGTATCAGAGCAGGTCGATCCTCGACCTTGCTAAGACACATCATAATGCAGTACAATTCTGCCTCATATGTGTATAATCGGTATGATTCCTTATGTCCTATTTATGGTATTGAGCCTGATCAACTTGATTCCATGCGTAGGACAGACAGGGAGATGGCTGAGCAACGCAGAGGTCCCGGAAGGCCCAGAACAAGGAATGTGGAGCCCGAGCAACCATCCGGAAGTGCAGGCGTGCCTTGGCAACAGATGATGCAGCAGAACCAGATGATGGCTCAAATGATGCAAGGCATGCAGGGACAACAACCTCCACCTCAAGTTCCCGCTCCTCAAGCTGCAGCTGGACCAGACTTTCGTGCCTTCTTCAGGATGGATCCTCCAGAGTTTGTTGGCGGACTTGATTCACTCTTGGCTCATGATTGGTTAGCTGGTATGGAGAGGGTGTTTCAAGCTATTCAGTGTACTGAAGAAGAGAAGGTGATTTTTGCTACTCAGAAGATGAAGGGACCGACTCTTAGGTGGTGGAACACTGCATCCACTTATTTCACCACACAGGAGATTCCTAAGGATTGGCAACACTTCAAGGTGGCATTCTTGAAGAAGTATTTTCCTAATAGTGTGAGGACCCAGAAGGAGCGAGAATTCCAGAACTTCAAGCAAGGTGACATGTCTGTTTCAGAATATGCAGAGAAGTTCGAGGACTTGGCAGACTACTCCAGACAGGCTGTTTATGCTCCAGATGAATTATGGAAGATCGATCAGTTTATGATGGGTTTGAGGGCCGACATTGCTCATAATGTTTCCCAAAGAGAGTTCACCACTTATGCTGAATGTCTAAGACAATGCTATGTTGCTGAAAACAGTTTGAAGAGGGTTCAGGAAGAGAGGAACCAGAACAGGGCTAATTTCAGAGAGCAAGGAAGGTCTACTCAACACTTGAGGCCCCGTAATCCTCCACCCAAGAAGAAGCAGGTTTATGGTGATCAATCGGCTCAACCGCCTCATTGTCGCAAGTGTGGAAGGAAGCATACCGGGGAGTGCCAGCTTGGTTCTATGACTTGTTTTAGATGTGGCGAGTAGGGCCACATAGCTCCACGCTGTCCACAAAGGAGGTTTCCTGAGAAGACTGCAGGTCGTGTTTACACTTTGGATTCGAGGAAGGCCAAGGGAAACAACAATCTCATTGCGGGTACGTGTTATGTTAACAATCAACCATTATGTGTTTTATTTGATTGTGGAGCCACTCATTCTTTTGTCTCTACCGAGTGTGTTTACCGACTTGGTTTGGAAGCTACTCCATTACCCAATCCTATGATTATTTCTTCGGCAACGGATGATACCGTGGAAGCTCGACTAATTTGTAAAGATTGTTCAGTCTCTTTTAATGGTCGCGAGTACCCAATTGATCTAATTTGTTTACCCCTCAAGAAGCTTGATGTTGTTCTAGGGATGGATTGGTTGTCTCTTAACTCGGTGTACATTGGTTGCAAAGAGAAGGCCGTATTCATTTTCGCTGAAGAGACTCCTTCCAATGATGCAATTACCAAGTTGATAGAAGGTACAATCAGCACGGTTAACTATCTCTTTTCTCAAGAAAGATCCTTTATTTTAGTTCTTTCCAAAGAACCGTCTGTGAGAGTTGAATTGTCAGAGATTCCGGTGGTGTGTGAATTTCCTGATGTGTTTCCTGAGGATATCACTTCTCTTCCTCCAGAAAGGGAAGCGGAATTCTCCATCGATCTTGTTCCTGGGACAGCCCCAGTTTCCATCACTCCTTATAGGATGTCTCCTATCGAACTCAGAGAACTGAAGCGTCAGTTGGAAGAGCTTCTTGCTAAGCATTTCATCCAACCCAGTGTTTCTCCATGGGGAGCTCCTGTTCTTTTGGTGAAGAAGAAAGACGGAAGTATGCGCTTGTGCATCGATTATCGTCAGCTGAACAAAGTCACCATAAAGAACAAATATCCTTTACCACGGATTGATGACCTCCTAGATCAGTTTAAAGGAGCCAGTGTGTTCTCGAAGATTGATCTTAGGTCAGGATACCATCAAATCCGAGTGAAGAGCTCAGATGTACCTAAGACTGCATTCAGGACTTGATATGGTCACTACGAGTTTTTAGTTATGCCTTTTGGTGTGACTAATGCCCCAGCAGTTTTCATGGATTACATGAATCGAATCTTTCAGCCATATCTGGACCAGTTCGTAGTGATCTTTATTGATGACATTCTTGTGTATTCTCGTACCCCTGAGGATCATGAAGAACATTTGCGGATTGTGTTATCTACTCTTCGAGAGAAACAATTGTATGCCAAGTTCAGTAAGTGTGAATTTTGGCTATCTGAAGTGAGCTTTCTTGGTCACGTCATCTCTGGAGGAGGCGTAGCAGTGGATCCTTCTAAAGTAGAAGCGGTGGTGAATTGGGATAGGCCAAAGAGTGTGACTGAAGTCAGAAGCTTCTTAGGTTTGGCAGGCTATTACCGGAGATTTATTATGGGGTTTGCTAAATTAGCCTTACCATTGACAAAGCTTACGCGAAAGGAGGTTGCTTTTGAATGGAATTCCGAATGTGAGGAGAGTTTCCAGAAACTTAAGAAGAAGTTGACCACTGCACCCGTGTTAGTGATTCCGGACCCAAACCGATCCTATGAAGTGTTCTGTGACGCTTCTAAGAAAGGTTTAGGTGGAGTATTGATGCAAGATGGCCAGGTGGTAGCTTATGCCTCTCGGCAGTTGAGATCTCATGAAGAGAATTACCCGACCCATGATCTTGAGCTTGCTGCAATAGTTTTTGCACTCAAGGTGTGGCGACATTACCTATATGGCGTTCACTTTGAGATGTTTAGTGACCATAAGAGCTTGAGATATCTCTTTGACCAGAAGGAGTTGAATATGCGACAAAGGAGATGGATGGAGTACCTCAAAGATTATGACTTTGAATTGAAGTATCATCCGGGAAAGGCCAACAAAGTGGCAGATGCGTTAAGTAGGAAGGAATTTCGAGTTGCTGAGTTGATGATGTTAGAACATGATTTATTGGAAAAGTTTCGAAATCTTAACCTTCAGTTTGAATGGACACCCAATGGTGTGTTGATCAGTAATTTGAGCATTCAGAATGAACTACGAGAAAGAATTCGGATATCCCAAGGGCACGATGAGCAACTGCAAGCGAGCGAAGGTATGCCTGATTTTGTGAGAGCACCTGATGGTGTAATCTTGTTTAAGCAACGGATGTGTGTACCTAATGATTCTGAGTTGAAGCGTTTGATTCTGGATGAAGCACACAAGAGTAGATTTTCTATTCATCCTGGATCGACCAAAATGTATCAAGACTTGAGAAAAGACTTTTGGTGGCCAGGGATGAAGAAGGAGATTGCGGAATATGTAGCACAATGTCCCATTTGTCAACAGGTTAAGATTGAACACCAGAGGCCAGGAGGAATGTTGCAACCACTGGAGGTGCCAACGTGGAAATGGGATTCTATCTCTATGGATTTCATTGTGGGTCTACCTCGTGCCCGAGGCGGACATGACTCTATATGGGTAATAGTGGACAGGTTGACTAAGTCTGCTCACTTTTTACCTGTAAAGACCACTCACAAGGTGATTCATCTCGCAAGGCTTTTCATAGCAGAGATTGTACGGTTGCATGGCGTGCCGTCCAGTATAGTGTCTGATCGTGATCCAAAATTCACTTCGAGATTTTGGAAGATGTTTCATAAGGAATTAGGGACTAGATTGGATATGAGTACGTCTAACCATCCTCAATCCGATGGACAGACGGAGAGGACAATCCAGACGATAGAGGATATGTTGAGAGCTTGCATTCTAGAAGAAGGTGGGAGTTGGAAGGATCATTTACCATTGATAGAGTTCGCATACAATAACAGTTACCATGCTAGTTTGGGTATGGCTCCCTACGAAGCTCTATACGGGAGAAGATGTCGATCACCTTTGTGTTGGACCGAAGTAGGGGAGAAGAGTATTCTTGGACCGGAGATTATACAAGAAACCACCGAGAAAGTTAAGATGATCCGAGATAATCTCAAGAAAGCCCAAGACCGACAAACGAACTATGCGGACAAGCGGAGGAGACCTTTGGAATTTGAAGTGGGTGATCATGTGTATTTGAAGGTCACTCCAAGATTGAGGTTGGGAGGACCGTTCAAAACGCGTAAACTCAGTCCGAGATATGTAGGACCGTATCAGATTTTGAGTCGGGTAGGTGAAGTGGCTTATCAGTTGGCATTACCACCTTCACTATCCGGGCTGCATGACGTATTCCACGTATCTCAGCTCCGAAAGTTCGTGCCCGATACCTTTCATCCTATCCTTCCGGATTCTGTGGAGGTAGAACCAGATCTTTCCTATGATCCTCAACCTTACCGTATCCTGGAGCGTGCGAGCAAGTCTCTACGGAGTAAGGAGATACCCATCGTGAAGGTGATGTGGGATGAGACGCGTCCTGAGGAGGCTACTTGGGAGCTTGAGTCAGTGATGCGGGAATCCTATCCTCACTTGTTTTGGTAAGTTTCCGAATTCGAGGACGAATTCTATTTAAGGGGGGGAGAATGTAATACCCAGTATTATAATTGTCCAATTACCAATTCTAAATTAAATTGAGATGAGTAATGGATAAATATGATACACATTCTTACTAATAGGTTTATCACTTAAAACCATGTCAATTAGTGAGAATGAGGGTATTATGGACATTCCCACTTGAATAAGAATTAAAGCTTGAATTAAGGTTGTTTGGCTTTTATGTATCTAACCATTTTGAAAGCAAAAACCAGAATTTTGTGAGGAAGAGAAGGAAGGAAGCGTGGAAAGAGAAGGAGAGGAAGAAGAGTCCCAAAACCTAGTCCAAGCCTCATCTTTGCATGCAACAGATTCTTGTTCCTATCTTCATCTTGCTTCAGCATCTTCATCTTCATCCACTGATTTTCCTGCTCTGAGGTGAGTTCATAGTTAGTGAACTTGGGGTTTTGCATGTGAGGGTTCAATTGGGATTTTGGGAATGTGAGTGATACATGAATCAATCCTGCTAAAACATGTTTAATCTGATGTAATCCTTACCTGCTGATGTTTCTAATTGTGTTTGTATATCATGTTTTCGTTGGAACTGAGTTGGGTAGATAGGGGATTCATCATGGAGCTTTAGGACTGATATAGAACCCTTAAAAACGCAGAAAAAATGATTCTGGTTCAGTGTAACCGGTTACGGGTTTGAGTGTAACCGGTTACGCTGTTGAAAAACTGAGAATCTGGGCATTTTGCGTGACCGTAACCGGTTACGGTTCCTGGTGTAACCGGTTACACTGGGCGAAAAAGGAAAAATTCAGCAGAGTGGAAAATTCATATCTCCCGTTTCGTGCGTCTGTTCGACGCGTACCATATACCGTTAGAAAGCTATTTAAGTATACTATCTAGGAAAATTAGCCTAGGTGCTTGAATACTATTTTTTTGATATATCTGACATACCTTTTGTTAAGTGAGACACTGATAACATGTGGAGCATATGTATTTAGACCGTGTTATCTTCTTTATTCTTGATGGCTGTGTTATGTCGTTGTGTATGTCGTCATCTTTATGTCCCTACTCTCAATGGGAATATTCTGGTGCATACTCATTGGTGAGAAGGGATAGCTGGGCATATTCACCCCTCTCAATGGGAATGATCTGGTGTATACTCATTGATCGGTATGATATATGTGGGTACTCGATGGGAATGATCTGGTGTATACTCATCGTGTTACCAAGGAAATGCTAGTGCTTGATGGGAATGATCTGGTGTATACTCATCATGTACTGAAGAAGGCATTTCCTCTAGCGGGAAAACATCGGATGTTGGTACGGTGAGATGGTGATACCACGTCGGTAAGGTCACTTGTTATTCACCCCTAGTGATGCCACATAGGCAATATCATTAGGTCCTCACCGGTGGGCTGGTACAATCATGGTGACGTGGTTGTATTAGCAACATCATACTTGTGTGTCGTTTGTGTGTTTAATGATATCTCATTGGTTAGTCACGGGACTTCTATTGGTGATATTGTCCTTGTTGTGTATTTGTACCTGGCCGTGAGGAAAACCACGGATCCATGGCGGATCCGTTTGATTGTATGTTCCCTGTAGATCCGAGCGGACTAATAGAATAGGCGGACTTGTAATACGGTGAACTGACTTTTATAATCGAAATGTCGCGGTTAAGCATGAGTCGCCACCGACTTTTATTTTATCCAAACAAATTCAGAAAGGCTAAAAGAAACAGAAAAAAACCTTTTAAAGAAATCTAAGTTCGGGGGGTAATTTATGCAAAGGGAAGGTGTAAGGCACCCTTTGCATCCATGGTTTTCCATGGGCTCTTAATTGCTTTGCTCTTTTTGTTTCAGAAAATGTAGAAGAAAGAGAAAAAAATGGACTTTAGCTCGTAAATGAGCGTAGCCAGTTTTTGAAGAATTTTGAGAAAGAATATAGAAAATAGAGCATGACAAGGCAATTAGGGGCAATTACCTTAAACTCAGATGATAGGTCTCTTTTTAGCCTTTCAGAATGAAAGGGTCAGTCCTTGCCAAAAGAGGGCAGGAAGCCTTTCGTTTGGAGGTAGAAGGGTCATCGAATTATCGTTCGCCCAAAGACTAACCCATGCCATAGAGAGGCAGGTAGTCTAAGGGGAAGGATCAGAATAGCCTTTCGTAGGCAACCAGAAGATACCTCAGCCTTTTTCCGTAGGCAACTTCCGAGGGTCGAGGTCATTTGTGTATCGAAGGCAGCATCATTTAGGGTCGTGACCTTTTTATCGAGGCAACATGGCTGAGGTATCCTCGTATTCGAGGGACTTGGCTTATTCTGCAAAAAATACACAAGGCGAAGGCAACAGGCAACAAGGCAACAGAGAGGTTACCCAAAAGTGTGCGTGTGTGCATCAATCACGTGATCATATTCGAATATATTATCTTGTAAAATTAGTGATTCTATGTTCAATTCAAAGGTTGCACTCCCTAGGATTACTAACCACGCATTTAAATAATATAACCAAAACAGATACGGGGGAGGGAAATTGTAACCAGCGGATCCCTTAATAGGGTTTGACACAGGTAATAATTAAAACAGAAAATAAACGAGGTTAAGTTTTAGTGTTACCGGACACCGGAGCTTTGACTGGTTGGTCAACCCTGAAAATTGGAAAAGGAAAAATAAACCGAAGGGGTGAGTGCATTATCAGTTCAGAGGCGAACATTGCTAACCCTAATAAAAATAAGAGATAAAGAAATTAAGAATAAATAAATCAAAAGGTACTTAGCTTTTGCATTTTGAATTTGATCTGACATGGTTGGCGGACAGAGGATGCCTCGAGACTAACCCTGAAAAGGCAAAAAGGCAAAACATAGAATGGAGTGAGTGTATGCACAGTTCAAAAAATATAAGGGCAAACCCTAAAATCAAAATGAAACAAAATAGACTTTAAAAATAAAGAATACTTAGCTTCAGATTTTGAAGGCGCGTAGTCGGAAAGCGTTTGAAAAGTAACCCTGAAAAGGCATAGAAAAAGAGAAAGATTTTCAGTGTATGGCATATTCTCGTAAGCCCTGATTAGGGCACAAGTTAACCATGGTTAATAGAATAAATAAAACTCGAATTAATTAATTAACCTAATTAATTAAATCGGAGAAAATAGGTTTTTGACTAAACTATCTAACCTACTAAGTAATTTGGTTAATTAAATAACTAAATTGTTAATCATTTAATTATTTAAATCAAATAATAATCATTATTAAATCCAATTAATTATTATAAAATAAGTATTATAAAAAGACTAAAATGTTGATCTAAAAGATAAAGAGTTTTGTAATTGAAAAGAAAATAAAAAATAGAAAAACAATTAGAATAGAATAAAGAAAAGGAATAAAAAAATCAATTGGAATAGAATAAAAGAAAAATGTAACTTAGCTGGAATCTGGTGCATGCTCTGAAACGTTGGATTGATCCGCGCATGCATAAGCTATGAATGTCTGCAAAACAGTCCAATACTCGCGATGGTAGTACCGCGCATAAACAAGAAAATACAAAATAATGTGTGAGAAAAATGATAAAATGTGAACAAATATGAATCAAAATTATTTGAAAGAAATTTAACATTTAATATTAATTCCTAAGAAGTAAAGTTAAAATATATATTTTTTCTTTAAATTGAAATAATAGTAACTATTAGTAATAATCAATTATTTAAAGAAATCTAAAAGGGTTAGTTTTGTAAGATGACTAAGTTATGAGGGAAAAAAACTAATCTTTCCATTATCTCTTGCTTTACACGTGAGAAGTCAGTAACAGCAAGCTATGCTTGTTCAATTTAACTCACATAAACATGGTCCCACAATAGAGACTACCCAATTTCTTTCATGATAAAAAACCCTTTCGCAGTTTAACGTCAAAAGCAACAGAGTTCCTCCAACCAACTCTATTCATCTCCCTCAATAATTGAAACATCAATTTGCAGAATAATGAAATAGAATACAATTAATAACTGTATGAGCAAAAGATCGGCGTAACCTGCATTTTGAACGGTGCCGAAAATTCTGCAGGTCGACGGAATTGGTGTACGTCGCGGCTGGAATCCGTGATGGACATCGGCATACAACTGAGCGGTTGAGAGATTTCCGTCTGCGGCGGAGAGTCCTTGCGGAGTAACGACTTGCAGATCTGTGGTAACATCGTCGGATTTGGTACCGCGAACAGAGGGTTTCACGGAGGAGGACGAAGGTTGTAGATTGGAGAGAAGGGAGGACTCGCGGTGGTTGTTGGTGAAATCGTGAGCGGAGGGAGCTTTGCCGGAGATGTCGGCTTCTCGCGTCGGCGTTGGCTTCCAATTTTTCTTCTTATTTTTCTGTTGATGATGAACGAAATTTATTGCTTGTTGAGATTGAATGAAGGTGATGAAGCAACATTGACGGTGTCTTTCAGTTTGTTGCAAGTTATGTGCGATTGTGATGACGGTGGTGGTTCATCAGTCGAAGAAATCAATGATTGTCGGCAAAGTCACGGCTTCTGGCGAGTGAGACCTTTTTTCCTTTTCTGCAGAAAAAAATAAATAAAAAGATTTATACCAATTGAATCAATGCTGTTAGATTATAGGGATACTTGAGGTTTTATGACTCTGGAAAATTGGTGATGTTGTATTATTGATTTCCCGTCAATGCGTCGCAGATTCGCCGAAGAATTTGTTGAATGAGTCATTGAGATCTTCTGCTAGAAAATCTTGGCGAGTAGATTGGTTCGTCAGAATGCGGTGCAAGACCATCATGGTTGTGGTAGACTTTTCCGTCGGCGCTGATAGTGAAGACTATGTACTGCGGGCGAGCGTAGTTGTTGTCCCTGAAAAATTAAACTCAAGAAAAATAATAGAAATTTTGATTGTTAGTGTTAGATTCATTACAATAATTTGTTTGGAATTCGTTGAAGGTAATTTATAAAAGCAAGAAAATTATGCAGGTGGATGAGTTTTGAATTGGTTGCTGTGAGAAACCAAGAAAACTATGTTTTTACATGAAAAACAAAAAATAAAGGTCGATGGGTATCTGTATCTGTACATGTGTGGAGTCGGCCTCCCCCCAAGGATTAGAAAATTGTCTCAATTTATATTAATTTTTTAGGTTAGATAAAAAAGGTAATAATCAAATGATTCAACAATATAATCAAAAAATTAAAATCAAATTCAATTTTAATTTCAATTCTAAAAATATTGGATCAATCATATTGATTTATTCCTAAAAATAAAACTATTCTAAAAACAAAGTCTTAAAAATAAAACAATCCCCTTTTTTATGATTTTTGCTATATTTTATGAATAAGTATGAAAAAAAAATTAAATAATTAAAATTTTCAAAATTTCTTAAATAATAAATACAAAAATTTAAAAATTAAATGATAACAAACTTGTTTTTTTTTAATATAAAATAAAAATAAGATTAGAACTAACATTAAAAAATAAATAAAGGGAAAAAAAAGTTAGAAGTGAGATTCAAACCCAGGACTTTATACCTACAAGCCTTACACTCTTACCGGATGGACCATCTCACTTTATCGAAATAAAATGACATTTGTATTTATATGAGGGCAAATTTTGGGGTATGACAGGACTCACTGAGATTTAGTAATCTCATCCCATTCCAATTATTCTTTTTCAGGTGTGTTATACCCCAAAATTTGCCCACATCTTTTTTCAAGAAAACTCCAATCTGAAAATTAAGAGTCTCATATAATTATGGATTATTTCAACAAATATCCTAACATATGAAACACTTAGTTTTCAGAATTTTTCTTACAGTAATTTGGCTTGCAGTTGAATTCATTCTTACGCAAACGCCAAATACTGTTTATTACTTCACACATGCTATTTATTTATTTACAGATAAATAGTACTGACACAATTGGTACAGAGTTAAATCTTTTTGCAGGCGCAGAATCAGGAAACTCAGACTGTACTGGTAACAAGTAGATTATTATTATCTTTTGTTTCCCACTAATTTTTGTACTATATTCCATTATTTGCAAAAATCTTTTCAAATCTCTTTTTCAAAAATCAAATCTCTCTTTTTCCAACACTATCATACTCTTTCTTTCAAATCTTACTTCCACTCAAATTTTCCTTTTGTACGGAATCACATCATTCCCCAACGTCTCTATCCTCCTTTCCATTCTATAAATACCTCTCATTTTCTTCCATAAAATCTCACATCAAATTCTAACTCATCTTTCAAATTCTTATCTCACATCAAATTTTCTCTTCTTCCCTGACAAGAATGGCAAAATGGATAGAGACACTGTTTCTTACAGTCATCACCATTGCTACGGTGATCATGACTTTCTTCTGCCTGCATAGTCCTGAAGAGTGTGGACCTGCAATGGTTGCACTCCCAATCATCTACATGTTATTGTTCATAGCATGGGTCATTAACCGTCATTCTTAAAATTTGCCGTATTTCTTATTTCTTAAATGTACCATTTATTTGTCGTACTGTTCAATATAGTATGTAATATTTGTACTGTCAGTATTAAATGTTGTACTATTTGTCATAATATTGCTTAATTACTAAGATAATATTTTGTGTATTTTCTGCCAGTCAAATATTCCTATTTCTGTGCATTAAATGATTTTCAGGGTTATTATCGGTATTTTTGCCCGCATACCGTAAATATTTTATTTATTATGTCTATGTTTTTTTAACAAGTCATGTAAATAAACTTTCATTTTTCACATAAAACATAAAAGAAAAAACAACAAAAAAAGAAAATTAACTTTGACTGTTGATTTTTCACTCTAACTGCTACCTGAACAGTCAGTCGACAGCCAAACTGCTGGCAGTACAATTCTCAGTGTTTTGTACCATCAATCAAATCAATCTTTCACAATTCAAAATTCCAAGATCTTTGTGCTAGAAGTCTTCTGAATATCACGCGATTAGCAGAGACTCAACACTGCACAAAAATCAGGTACGCTTAACTGTCTCCTACACAAACAGTCCCTAATCAGGGTTTTTTCTTGTTTTTACAGGAGCAACAAGTTTTTGAGAGCTCAAATGGATTTCATACACATCCATATATCTCAAAGTACCATCATACAAATTTTCAAACTTCAATTCACTCAGACGCACCGTCAGCAGCTCAAACAGTCAACAGACGACCCGTTTGACCAAAAAGTCAACAGACAGTCAAAAATGAAATTTTTTGTCAAAGTCCATATTTTGTCAAAGGATACATCATTTGATCATTGGATGATCATAATTCATCAAGGAAAGATCAAAAATCAACAAAACCCTAAGATTCAAAATTAAGGTTTTTACCTGAAAAGTCAACTCAACTTTGACTGATCATAACTCTCTCATCCTTCATCCAAAAAATTCAAACCAAAGCTTGTTTTGAAGGAAATTCAATTATCTTTCAAATGCCATTGATCCCATGGTCATTGGATTCACCATTTGAAAAATATGATCAAAGACATTACAGGTCATTTTCAAAGTCAACAAAAAGACACTTTTTTCAAAAGGACACACAAGGAACTTCAAAAATAATTTTGACATGATACCAAAGGCATTGGTTAGAGGACTCTTTGAGGTTTCCAAAAAGTGCAAGATCTCCTTCATATGACAAAAATTGAGGGATTTACACCTTGTTGAAGTTGGCTAAATTTTGGGAAAATGCATGAAACCAACATTGCTCAAAAATGTATTTTTTCCAAATGGGGCCAAGTTTTCAGCATTCAAACATCATTTCCATGATATTATGGGCCTCCCACGACCAAGACTAAGCCCACACCATTTTTATTCATTTTTTGCTTGATTTTATCTTATTTTAAGATTAAAATTAAAAGGAAAATGGATGGATAAATGGTAGCTTAACTTCCAAGCATGACTCACCCAAGGAATCTTCATCTTTCTGCAGAGAATTGAAGAGCAAGGCAGGTGCATTGAAGGCAAGAAGACTTGGTCAATAATTCAAAGCTTTTTTAATATAAAAAATGCAAGAATTCCACAAAGGCAACTAAGATGCTTCTTAGCTTCAATTCTAAGCACTCAATGCTTATATATAGACTATCATACTTCAGTAACAAAGAGAGGACGAATTCAGTAGCATTCATAAGCACATAGCACTCTTGTAACAACTTGTAATTTTCAAAGAAACTTGAAATTCGAATTTTAAGTTTCAGTCCATTTCAATACAAAATAAACATTCAAACACCATCTCTGAGCTTCACTGAAACAATTCCAATCATTTCCAAGTCTTAAACCTCATTGAATCGAGCTATATAAGCCACGGTTTGTTCAAACTAAAACCAACTTATATCTCATAACTCACGCATGTTTAACAAGATGTAGATGCATAATTGTGTTTGGTTTGAAGCTCTGGTCGTTTCTGGAGCTTCAATTGGATTTTAATGGCTGTTTGTAGCATATACCATTTTAGGGTTTTCTTAGCTCAAAATTAGGGTTCTTCAATAGGGCCAAAATTAAAGCAAATTAAAGACATGGTTACATTCAGTGGAACAAGACGAGTTGAATGGTACCATCGCGCCAAATTTATTTGCTTGTTTACCCCTATTCGTTATTTTGCAGAATTAGGGTTCACTTATTATAGCGCTTTTTTGCAAAAGCGCTGTTGAAAGTCTTGTCTGAAGGTTGAAGACGAAGACGTGTCTTCCCCCCATTGGTTCAGACGCGCGCGTGTTTTTTTTAAATTTATCTCTAATTCTGTGCTTTGCAGGTGTAACGTGTACCATGTGCCTCAAAGTCTGGACCATCTGATCTCACTTAATAACTCATCCAACGCGCCAGATCAAACAATCCTTATCATGGACCCTCAATCCAACCACACCTGATCAGTATCCTTTTCTTTTCTATTTTTATTTTAATTTCTTTGTTAAATTAATTGAAAATAGTTTTAAAAATCCAAAAAATACACAAAAAATATTTTTAGACTTCTAAAATAATATATTATTTTCTGAAATAAAAATATTTTATTTTTCTTCAAAATTTCAATATTTTGTATAATTAATTAGTATATATATTTATATTTGCTTTTTAATTATTCTAACCAATCAAAAATCATAAAAAAAATTGTTCTTCATGTTAAATATTGTTTATATATTATAAACTAATTTTGTACATATTTTGAATAATTTTATCTTTAAGTTTTAATTATTTGTATAATTATTTGCATAATTATGTTTTAATTAACTTAAATCAATTCCAAAAATTCCAAAAAAATTAGTTTTGTTTTAAAATTAATTGACAAATATTTTGTACATATTTTAAACTTAATTTCTAGGTTTAAATCTATTTTCATCTTTTTTCTTCATTTTAATTTAATTAATCATGCATTAATTATAATTAAAATAAATCATGAAAAAATCCAAAAAAACATGCCTTTATTTTTCTTGCAATTTAAATTCCTAGATAAATGTATAGGATGTCAAATTCATGTAAATAGGCTAGTTTACATTTCCCGCACAATCGATGTAATAACGTAGATTTACTTTCCGCACTTTACATTTCCGCATTTTAATTTCCAGCAAATATAAACTGCGTGTATGTCAAAGATAAAATTGAACCGTTAGATCACTAACTTCAAAGATAAAATATCTGAATACAAACACAATCACACTTGCACCTCTTAAGGTAAATCCCTTCTCATTCTTTTCAAAATCAAAGTCAAAATTCTACTATTTTGAGTACAAAATCGAACCTTGCGTTTATATCCGGTGAAAGGATAGATTTTTAAAGGAAATAAGGATAAAGACCTTACAACTCAAGGTAGACCTCCTAGTTTGCTTGCTCAAATCAAAACAAACAAAATTCTCATACACTGTTGTTTTTCAAAACAAAACTTTCAAAAAAGACAATACTTTGTATACATCCAAACACGGATTATTACAAAGTTAACGTTCTTTTCAAAACATCTTTCGAAAGATAAACAAGCATTTTGTATACATCCACACACGGATCATTACAAAATTCAAATTACAAAGGTATTTGAAACCACATATGAGCAATTTCAGAGCAATTGAAAAGTGATCGAAAAACAAGTGAGCTAAGCAAACTTAAGAGCCCATGGATAACCATGGATACAAAGGGTGCTAACACCTTCCCTTTGTATAACCTACCCCCTTACCCAGAATTTCTTAAAGGTCTTTTTTCTGTTTCTTTTATAAACCTTTCCTTAATTGGATAAAATAAAAGGTCGGTGGCGACTCTGTGAATTTTCAAAATGCGAAAGCATTAAGCGATAAAAAAGAGTCAGTTCACGTATCTCTACAGAACAGAGGTATGGCCCGGGATTAAAAAACGGAGGTCCACAGAACTGGCGACTCTGCTGGGGATATACTTTCAAAAACAAAATGTTTTCAAAAGGGGTTACCTTAAGAGAATAGATCACTTCGATGTTTTCAATTGTTTGACTTGATTGCTCTATTTTTCAAAGGTTTGTTTGGGTATTTTGCTTGTGTGAAAGATTCTAACCCGAATCTCGAGATACCTTAAGTATATGACAGTAGACCAAGGAAACTGTACGGCATGTACCGATACGGTTGATCTGGTAGTCATCATTAGTGCGATACTTTGGTTTATACTGATGTCCCTTGAAAACGATCAAGGAGTATATTAGGCTTCCGAAATGTCATTAAACACTAATTTGTCTTAGAACCTTTTAGTTGAACTTGACTTGTGGCCTACTAAGTGGCTAGCTTTGAAATTGATCGAAGTTAGTTATCCTCGAGGAATATTTTGATCGGCCGCTCGAGCGCCGCATTGAGATGTTACTTCCAAGGATCATAGAACCCGAATGCTATTCTAGGACAGGTTTCAACCAACTCAACTTCAGTGGGGAGGGTATCACCTATCAGCTCCATGCAAGCCTTTAAACCTAAGGCTATTGTTTGATTTGTCTTTGTGTGCCACATGTTTGCATCATAAGCATATCATTTTTGCACCAAACACTTCAAGGATCAAAGAGTTTACCTTTGTTTTTGCAGGTAATGGCTCCCGCCACCAAAGATTACATCCGAATCAACATCTCAACGATACCATCTGAACTAAAAGTCAGAATTCCCCAGGAATGTTCAATTCACTGAAAGGCATGGTCACCTACTCCATTTGGTTACCTCAAAATTTGAAGAAGACATGATACGGGTCCTGTTCCAGTTCTTTGACCCTGAACATCATTGCTTTACCTTTCCTGATTACCAGTTGGTACCCACTTTGGAAGAATTCTCTGAACTAATGGGATTACCTATTCGAGATCAATTACCTTTCACTGGTTTAGAAAGGATTCCAAAACCTGAAGTCATTGCTGCTGCTTTACATCTGCGAAAATCAGAAATCGAGTCCAATTGGGAAACAAAGAGTGGAGTTAAGGGTTTGCTTGCCAAGTTCTTATTGGAAAAGGCTCGACTACTGCTAGAAAACAAAAGTTATCCAGCTTTTGAGGAAGTTATGGCACTTTTGATCTATGGGTTGGTTTTATTCCCAAATCCCGATCAGTTCATAAGTGTACACATCATCAACCTTTTCCTAATCCGTAACCCGGTACCAACATTGCTGGGAGACATTCTACATTCTCTACACACTCGTACCATGAAGAAACGAGGAACTCTCATGTGTTGTATACCACTACTGGATAGGTGGTTTACATTTCATCTTCCCCGATCAGTGTTGAGAAATGAACAAAGAATGCAATGGTCTCGCAGGATTATGTCTTTGTCTCATTCAGATATCCGGTGGAACAACTTCTTTCAAAGAGACATTACTATCATTGATCATTGTGGAGAATACCCTAATGTGCCACTCCTTGGCATCAAAGGAGCATCACTTACAATCCCTCTTTAGCTCTACGCCAATTCGGATATGCAAGGAGCAACGGTCCTCATGACATGATTATCCATGGCATTGTGTTTGATTACGAGAATGATTCTCATAGACACCAACGAAGGTTCATACATGCATGGAGCAGTGTCTATAGAATAGAAAGCAAAACTCTGGGGCAATGGAATTCTATCCCTATGGAACCTTACCTCAGATGGGTCCGCACTCATGCTCAGAAACTCCTTATGCCATATCCTGCTATTCTACCTGTGACTATTGAACCAGAGGTCGAAGGATATGAACCTCAAGTTATTCCACACCCGGACATGCCAACTGACCTAGAAGAGTTGCAAAAATCTTGGGTTCAACTCAAAGAGGAAAGAGACACCTTCAAATCATACTGTCAAGACTATGAGAGAAGGATATTGGAGCTCACCGGACAGCTTCAAGAAGAACAGCAGATCAACACATTCCTGGGGGCAAAGAGAAGGCGTCCACGGGAGACCTGAAGGATCATTTATTTTATTTCTGTCTTGTAAGCCCAAATGAGGCAAAGAAAAAAGAAGCAAAAAAAAAAAGAAATAAATTGATTAACTAACGTTTGTTTCTTCTTTAACAAATCTAAACTCTAAGATCCTTGAAACATTGCACACACATTTCACTTCATGCATTGCATATACATTTCATACATTGCATTCATATACATTTCATACATTGCATACACATGGCATCCAGTCATACACATTGCATAACAGGTTCACATGACGGATTTCTCATCTTCTCGCTGTTTATTTCAGTCAGAAGAGATGGAATCTGAAATGAGCATCAAGAACCTCGAAGCACAGAATGCCCAAGTTCAAGTGGCAATTCTGGAACTGGCAAAGGGGCAACAAGAACTGAAAGCCCTGATAATCAAGAAGAAAAAGAAACCCAAAGGATCTGTAGGCTTGAGTCACCTGAAAAGGAAGATCAAAGTCCCAGTCAAAAAGTTCAAAAAGCCACCGATCCCTGAAACAGTCGGTGATGGTGAACAAGAAGACAATCAAAGCAACCAGGGTTCTGCTAAACCCTCTCTCTCTTCAAATGAAGAAAATGATCATTCTGGGGACGAACCGGATAATGAAAAATACCAACAGCTGGAAGACCGTATGAAAGCTATGGAGATACAAAAAATACCTGGCTTAGATTTCAATGATCTAGGGCTCATCTCGGATGTTGTTATCCCTCCAAAATTCAAAGTTCCTGTCTTTGCAAAATATGATGGAGTTTCTTG